>NC_133650.1:216438841-216598166 GCF_009905375.1 Apium graveolens
GAAAGAATATTACAACTCGAACTGTAAAAGAATGGTTAGTGAGACAAAAGATATAATGCTATAAGCTATGATGAGACCGATGCAATAGACTTGAAAGAATTTGGAATGATCACTTAACCGGATAAGTTATCTCACGATATCGATCGTATGTCAGTATCGAGGTTCGCCTTATGATCCTTGAGGGAAGACAATGTCTATCTCCCTTATGATAGGATGAAGTTGTAGAGCACAAGATGCTCGGACCCGCAGTAGTTCAAAGGACCAAAGATATAGATCTAATCAGAGGACGGCCAGTAGTACCCAAGATGGACATAAAAGTATGCTGATTTGACTCGAAAGGACAAAGAGTATTATGAAATAGGGGACCTAGTGATGTTAAAGGTATCCCTTGGAAAGGATTGATGAGGTTCGGAAAGAAGGAAAGCTAAGTCTACAATTTGGTTGACCCTTGGATATATTAAACGTATTGGAAGTTAGCATACGAGCTAGCCTACCCCCGAACCTGTAGCAAATTCATAACGTGTTCCACGTATCAATGTTAAGGAAGTATAATTCGGATGCCAGACAAATAGGGGCATATGAGCGCATAGACATGTAACCAAACGTAACTTATATACCAGGAAGGTTATAGATTGAAAGGGACAAGTGTTTGGGAGAAGGGCTATCAAACTAGTCAGAGTTTGATGGTAGAACCACAATGTGGGAAGATTGACTTGAGAGTTAGAAAGTGCAATGCTAAGAAAGTATCCCTATTCATTTTTCCTGATTCCGGGACGGAATCCTTTTAAGGAGGGGAGACTGTAATAAACCCCAAAATTTTTTGAACTTTTAATACCCTTATGAATAGTGTTTTGCTGATTATGCTGAATAAGAAACTTTACATGCCAACTATGTAAGGGTTTCTTCTATTGTTATTCTGAGATCTTATAGTACTTTATATGGGATATAAGTTTATGTAAAGATCGTCAGAATCCAAATTCGAACACTTTGATTTTTTCCCGAAAATCCATCAGATACCGAAAGAATTGAGTATAAGAGAACAGGATAAAAGGATTTAATTCAAGAATTATAAGAGAGGATCATAAAAGGAATTAATGTATTGATAAAGGTTAAGGGAACCCAAGTAATGAGATCTTTAAACAAGTATTAGAAGCTAATCAAAGAGGTTAGTGAGGATGATGTCATCAAAACCAATAAGAAGAGGGACAAGCATGGGAGGATGACATAAGATTGATGACCTAAGCATGACCAAAAAGGAAGGAAGTGTGGTTTGATTATTAACCACACATTTTACATGGTTAAAAAGGGTAATTAAGCAAAACAAAAACCTAGCAACCAAGAAAAAACAAATCACAACACAAAAAACACATCTTGACTTCATTTCAAGCAACAAAGCTCTCGGCTTTTCTTCTTTTTCAAAGAGGAAATTTCAAATCCAAGATCCAACCATTATTAAATTGCAAGGTAATTATCCAAGGTTCCTTATGATTAGTTATGGCTATCCTAGGAGTTTAAGCTCCAAATTCCTTCACAATCTCTTTTAATAAATCATTTAAAAAGAGAGTGAATAGTGTTTTGAAGAAATTTAAATTGTTTGATCTTGTATTTTGGTTAGATTAAGCTTTGGTAAGGACTTTCAAGGGTGATTCCAAGCTCCTTAGTTACTCTCACTCACCAAGGAAGGTATAATCTCTTAACCTATCATGTTATTGAGTATTAAGAGCTTATTATTAGTAGGATAGTTTCATGAGAAGCATGGTGATTGAATATGTAGAGATTAGTTGGTTTTGTGATGTTTTTGGAGTTGTAAATCTTGGTTATTAGTTAATGAACTTAAGAATAGTTTTAGTTCATGTTTGAGATTAATATAAATTGGAAAACTTGAGGTTTTAGGACTGTTGTAGTGATGTATGGATGGAGTTTGGTTGTATGGTTGAATTGTGGTTGGTTTGTGGTTGATTTGGAGTAGAATAAAATTGGTAATCGCGTAAACAAAGTCGTAGTAATGTCCGATTTACTTTAGACTGTTTTTGTTCTTAACATCAGGACCCGAGAACTCACTGTTAGGTTTTTACCACTGCCTATGATTAGATAGTTCATGTTACGAGCTTCGTTTTGATATGTGGTTCGTTTGAATCCGATGTACGGTTTAGGAGAAACGACCGTTTTTAGTAACGGCGTTTCGCGAACGAACCATTACCCCTCGCCTTACTTTGAAACATTGGTTAAAGACCTTAAATGACTAATTGGAGTATGAAACATTTATGTAAAGTGTATTAGGCAGTTGGTAAGGCACTCGCGAAAGAATCGCCTTAAAACTCTTAATGGTTAATTTATTAAAAATGGTGGAGCCGAGGGTACTCGAGCGACTTAAGAGAATCATTAAGCGCAAAGCGAGCGTTAGAGTCTAATTGGTTAAAGTATAGATTCTTAAGCGACTTTGGTTTAATTCCAACTTATATGTGGTTTATAGGTTACCAGACTCATCCCAGGACTTTTACCACCCCCAGTCGCTCAGGCAAGTTTTCTACCCGTTATACTGTTGTTGTGATGTATACATATGTAGTGCATTATCTTGTGATAGATGCATGGTGGTTAATTAGCAAATCTTGCGATATATTGGAGCATGTGATATGGTATATATGCATGTCTATTTCGTAATCTTGATATATATTGTTGATTCAATTGCTTATAAGTTGCATAATACCTATGCTAGAGATAAGCAGTAGTTACGTATACCCTTAGTATAGGGGACCCAAAGGTGAACATTTTCTAAAACCGGGAGTCGATGTTCCCGAGTATATTGTATATATTTATATATATATAGATATAGTTTTCAAAACTATGAATCGAATAAGGTTTATTCGATAACTTTATTTTATTAATGAATATTATTTTGAATATTCATTCGAGGGCTTATGACTCCGTTTATTTTATTAATGAATATTATTTTGAATATTCATACGAGGACATATGACTCCGTTTATTTTATTTAATGAATATTATTATTTGAATATTCATTCGAGGACTTATGAATCCGATTATTTACTAATTAATATTCTTTATTTTATTAAAGAATAATGTGCCGATAATCAAACTCACTTTTGATTATTCAAATAAAGATAGTACTTTCGTATATAGTATATTTGGTTATTTAATATTCATTTCAAGTATAAATTTTAAAACTTCTACTTCAATTATTTTTATAAAGATTATTCTTTATGGGAATATTATTTAAATAATAATATTCAGATATTTTCTAATATATTGGGACTCATTTATTTTATTAAATCAGCATCACTCCAAATATTCTTAAAAATGTTTTCGAGTCTTCAAAATGATTTTAAAGGTTAGGGCGGATCCCAAAACTCATTTTTATATTTAAGATCCTCCTATCGAAGGGGATTTAAATACTCGCTCAAAACCTGAGGGATCCGGCTCTGTGGTGTGTTTCATATTCGCAACAAGGTTGCTATTTTGATAAAAAAAAAGTTTTTGATTACTTACCCAACACTCGGGAAGTAAAATTCTTGGAACAAGTTAATCCATTAACAGGCATCGCCTGGGAAATATCAATGAGTTTTCCTTTCCAACTAGATACGACTTCTTGGTGAGAGCCGTATCAACAAGTTTCTACTTGGGGAAAGTGGGGACGAGCTTTACGTTTCAGAGTCATGGATTTCATCTGAACTAGGAGTGGCGTAAGTGGTCGAGTGGTGCCGACCCAGCCTTATTATATTGGCCCAATTGGCCTGGAAGTTCCGCTAAGACGGTCCATTCCTTAGGAGTCTAGTGTTCGGTTGACAAGTAAATCCGACAGGTTCTCCTCTACATGTAAAAAATGGTGGGGTTGCACTACTACGACTGATCATCGTAAGTGGTCTTCCTGGCGCGGCAAACTCCCGTAATGAGTTCATCATCCAATTGGATATTTCTGCAACACTATCCAGAGCACTTCGATAGAAAGGCTACGGTTGGGCGATTGTTGAGTGTTGGCAGGGTTGAGTTTTCAAAATGATGTTTGCATCAATGAAGTATCTCGTAACTTTATTTTATTTTGATGATATTTTAAAGATTGATTCTATACAAGTTTTGTCTTGTAGCTTAATCTATGGGATGAACTATTTATACATTGAACGGTGGTAGTTCAAGTAGTATTTGGAAAAGATATAAGTATATTGGAGTATCTTGTAACTTCATCTTTTAAACTTATATCTAGTAAATGATTATTATGTGCATGTCAAAGATTTTCAGAAAAACGTTGAGACAAGGTTAGATATATTAGATCACCTTGCAACGATATTTTTATACAGTTATAAACTGGAACTCTGTGTATATTATACATGTCATAGGATTTCAAAGATTGTGAAAAGTATATATGTATATATATACTGAATATTTTGTGACTTGTTCGCGTTAAGATATCAGCTTGGTTCATTTCTTCTTGACCAAGACTTTCATGAGTACTATGAGAATGCTCATATATTGTTAATTATTATACATATTATTTCGGTGGGCTTGTTGCTCACCCTTGCTTTCTTCTTTCATCACACAACAACATATAGAAAAGATGAACAGGACCAAGCTTCCAATTCACAAGCGGTTAGGAAACGTTCCGCAGTTTTCTGGAAGCGTTGATGCCGCTATAGCTGAGGTAGAAATTACCAATAGGCTAGACTTTCAACTTCCGATGTACCAGACTTATGTATCTATATGAATTGTAATAATGGCAAAGAAATGTAAATTTATTCCGAAACCCTTTTAAGGTGTAACGGTTTATAATTGTGGAATAAAATGACTTGTGTTATTTTTGGTATTCATCTCTGAGACTATAACTTGTGGTGTGTGTGTGTATATTGTGGGGTCACAGTACTCAGTAGTTGATTGACTGTTAAGATTAAGTATTGATAAGGGAAATGGAACTCGTGACAACCCGAATCCCCGACCCCGGATTTGGGGGTGTTACATAAGGAAGGGAGTTCAAACGCGGTCACAAGTTCAAAACATTGTGAATCATCTTAGCTTTTTATCTCAAATAGAACCTAAGACCGCTAAAGAGGCTTTATTAGACGAGGATTAGATCTCTGCAATGCAAGAGAAACTACTCCAATTTACTCGAAGTAAAATTTGGGAACTTGTCCCAAAGCCTCGTGATACCTCTAAAATTGGCACCAAATGGGTATTTCAAAATAAATTAGATGAAAATGGAACGGTAGTTCGAAATAAAGTGAGATTAGTCATAAAAGGATATACCCAAATGGATGGTATAACTTTGATGAAACATATACGCCGGTAGCAAGTATAGAAGCAATAAGAATTCTACTAGCCTATGCATGTCATAAAATATCAAAGTATACCAAATGGATGTGAAATCTGCATTCTTAAACGGGATATTAGAAGAAGAAGCTAGTGCACTATGTAAAGAATTCTCGAAAAATATGAGTAAAGAAATCGAGATGAGTATGATGGGAGAATTAAACTTCTTTTTAGGATTGCAAATAAGGCAATCAGATGAAGTCATCCATATTTCTCAATCAAAATATTGTAAAGAGATGTTGAAAAAGTTCGAAATGGAAAATGCCAAACCCATCTCTACTCCTATGTCCACATCCGATAAATTAACGGAAGATCCAAAAGGAATTCCCGTAGACACAACGAAATATCGAGGAATGATAGGTAGCTTGCTCTATATCACTGCAAGTCATCCCGATATTCAATATAGTGTTTGTAAGTGTGCTGGATTTCAAGTCGCACCAAAAGAATCTCATTTATCAGCGGTAAAAAGGATATTAAGATATCTTAAAGGAACCACTAATGTTGGTCTTTGGTATCCTAAGGGTATACCATTTGACGTAGTATGTTTTTCTGATTCGGACTATGCCGGGCATTTAGTTGACAAAAAAAGTACTAGTGGTACGTGTCAGTTTCTCGGTGGATGCCTAGTTTCTTGGTCTTTAAAGAAACAAAACTCTGTATCCATCTCGACTACAGAAGCTGAATATATAGCAGCTGCAAAGTGTTGTGCTCAAATATTATGGATGAAGCAAATACTTGTTGACTATAATATAAAATTTGAAGTGATCTCAATATTATGTGATAATACGAGTGATGTTGATCTTAGCAAAAATCCCATATTACACTCAAGATCCAAACATATAAATGTGAGACATCACTTCTTACGTGATCATGTCAATAAAGGCGACATAAAAATGACTCATATAGATACTGAGTTCAATCTCGCTGACATATTCACAAAACCATTGAATTTCGTAAGATTCACTAAACTCTGCTTGGATTTAGGAATGTTGGAATCAATAAAATAGATAGACAATGGAATTTTTATCTATCTTTTGGGATATTTAAGCCTATCTCATGAAAAGGATATTTTCTCGATCGAGTTATTAAGTCTCGTAAATTCAGATTTATCAATAAAGAAATTTATTGATCGGATTTAGTGAGATCTTATATAGCTTTGATTAACCGGGAAAATAAACTGTTCAAGTAATTATATAAATTACAATTGAGATTTATAAAGGCTAACTACATATATATATACTATTTTTAAAGATAAAAATTATATCTTATTATTAGTAATTATATATATATATGATTATTTGGGTTTATCAAAAATCTATTTTTGAAATATATATAAAAATAAATAATTTTTGGATTATATATTATTCTTTTTAAATCCAGCCCAAACAATAGTCAAGGCCCAAATCCATTATAAGACCCAAAAACATATCAATATATACATATATATAAAACCCAGCCCAAATCATTTTATATCAGCCCATATTCTTAACAAAAAAAACCAGAAAATTAAACATTTTAATCTAGGCCATTGATCATTTGTTTAGATCAATCTAAGCCGTCCATTTCGGTTAATATAAAATCGAATACACTATTTGCACAGTGCACTCATTTTTATTCCTAACCCTAGCCTCTTCTCTCATTTTTTTTTTCGCCTCTTCCTTCTCTCTGTAAACCCTAGATCAAGTTCATCGTTTTCTTTCAAAAACTCGATGAATATACACAGATATTATGCTTATTACTCATATCTCATTGTTTATAACATACGATTGAGGGTTAATCATGTTTGGGTTGGGAAAATGAATGATTTCGATGATAAAAATCGATGATTCTTATATGAATCCATCGAGAATCATCAAATCGAACATTTGAATCACGTTTATATACATATATACTTTCGATTTGATTTGATAATAACTGATTTGATGAAACCCTAACCATTTTATTGAGATAATATGCAGGAGAAGAACGGAATCAAGGTTAAAATCAATCGGAGATAAAGAAAAATGGATGCATGCAGAGTTTTGGAAGTTGACTCAGTCCACGACTGAGTCAACCAGGTAAGACCTGTAAGCCAGGCTAGGCTATAGGCTCAGGTGTGAACAGATCTAACCCTAAATATGTGTTACTGATTTAGTGTTTGTGAAATTGAAGATTAGAAGCATCTGTGATTGAAAATTATTGAAGTATATGTGCTATTTGTGGAGACTACTTAAAAGATATGCTTGTTTCTTTTCGAAATAGACTTGGTTTATGAAATATTTGAGAAAATCGAATTCAAATATAATTAATTGCTTATACGAGATCATAAATTGAGATATATATATATATATATTGATGTTAGTTGAGCAATTTCTTGAAATATGTCTCTGGATTGATATGAACAAAAATTTATGTGTGATAATTTTTGATAAAATTAAGTCAAACATGACTGATTGATCAAAATTGATGTATGTAACTTGTATGTGAACTTTTGATTAAGATACAACTTTGTTTTGATCCAAAAATTGACTTTATTTTTGTGTTATCTGGGAAAATCAAGTTGAGTGTAAGTGTTTAAACATATGTGATCATTACTTGATATAGACATGTGTTGTGTGTAATTGTATTCTTGGTATGTGTCACTGATTTGATTAAAATAAAACTCTAGGTGTGATTTGTTAGGTAAAACCAAGACTAAAATTTATTATTATTTGCTAGTTGTGATCAAAATTGATATATATATATATATGAATTGTTAGTCAATTCTTGTGCAAAATGTATCTTGACTTGAGTTAACTGCTATTCTGGGTATAACAGTCCTGAATGAATCAAACTAAACTAAGATTAAGACAATTTCTGTGGTTTATATGTTTGTCATGCATGCTGAGTGACTATATGCACTAATTGAGCACTATCACTTGAATGAAATCCAGAATTTGAACTCAATGGTATGATTGATTTATCTGAATGAATTGAAAACAAATGGATAATGATAATCTGTGGTTAATCTGAATACTTGCGATCTATAAACATTGTTTTAAATGCAATTGTATCTTAATTATGATAATCATGTTAATTTGATATAACCAAGTGCCCTCTGATTAGGTAGACATATACACAATTGATTTAATTCAAAATATGAACTGCCTTTAGATGTGAACTGATTTGGTATAAACTGATTAAGTGTAAACTTTTCTTGATATAATCTAACTCAGTGTGTAAGATGCATAGATAATACTTAATATTGTATGATCTAAAGAATCTATGTGCTCTTATTAAAACTGATATTTTGCTCACTTAATCAAATATAACTCAGGCTTGATTATACTCAATAATTTGATAAAGTTATGTTAACTGATCAACTTGTAATTAACTATAATTTGCTCTCATCCATAACTACTTAGCAAGATATAAATGATAATACATGGTTAAATCAATTATATGTGTAGAATCTCTTGAATGTAACTACAAACTGAAATTGATTAGAGTAACTTAATCACTAAACACTGCTTTAATCACTTGTGTATCTTGAAATAAGTACAAAAGTGTGTAAGTTATTTAGGAATGCATACTGATCCATGGCTATGTTAATGTTTATGAGAATTATGTGCTTAACAGTGTATCATGTATCTGGACTCATTGTATCTTATCAGTATCTACTTGAATCAATCTACAATGTGTCATGTGCTTGTGATCTTTTGAAATATGTGCACTTCTTTGCCTTTTCAGATTTATTTGAATTCAAAATGTGATATACTTCTTGATTCATTGAACTTCTGTGTACTTCAATCTTTATATTTACCTGTGATATATGTACTCTTGTACACTATGTTTGATTCTACTGTGATGATATAATGTAGAGTTAATATATGAATTCAAAGGCTTAAAGCAAGTAATTAAAACACAAGCACACACTGCCCTCACAGAAAGACCTGGCAGGGGAGCCATGAGCACCTCTGTATCTGGATCACTACTGTGATTAATGGCCACTTAGAGATCTTCGGAGAAAAACTCTAAAATGCCATGAAGAAATTGTGTTTAAATCTGACTTATTGTTTATTCTGTGTGATTGTGTGATATTAATTGCTATCTGAATTAAATGGAATTGCATATGTAATATAAATACATCAGTTGTGTTAAATGTGATATTATTCTCATTTATTCCTTATCATTTAACATAAGCTACCTATAGATATAAATGCATTATTCTGTGTTAAAAACAAAAATGTTATTCCATTAATATCTTTGAAAAGGTGTTACACTTTCTGCATATTCAAGATAGCAAACTAAACATTCTTAAATGCACAATTTGTCATCTTACTAGAGTCTATGTGTTAGGGTATGCTGCACTTCACCTTTATGTCACACAGTTTCCCAAAATCTGTGCACTATGTACTTAAAACAGTTTTAAAATAGTATAATTAGGCACTTCATGTCACTATTTTCCTATAACTGCTATAAATATATCATGTCCTAGAATAACTAAGTAAATACCTAGGATTTGGACTTATGTGACACAGCATGCTTTGGCAAACTGCACTTAATGATAAACACTATTCATGAATAGTAAAAGTGACTTTAAAATGAAATTATTTTCTAAGCTGATCTTGGATTTTGTGCAATGTTCATGCATATATACTTGTTAATTGATGCATTCACACACACACTTAGACAAAGCTTATCTTCTCTACTTTACAAGTCATGAATCCAAATGCAATGCCATATTACCCTAGACCAAGACCAGCCATAACCAATCCATATCTACTTCAAGAAGGTTATTTGCATTGATAACAAGAGTCTAAACAGAGCTTTGCATTTACCTTTACACTTGTGTGAACTTCCTTGTCATGATATTTATTCCTTGCTTGTGTTTAACAAAGCTGAGTATGAGTTACTATTGGGTGTCCTCTGTGAGTCTGATGTGCCTTTGGGGTTGTGTGATGTTAACTGTGGTATCCATTTTAAGCATTTTAAAGGGGTATTTCAACACTTATCTTTAATAATTAGGGCCAATGTGTTACCTAAGCCTAATCAAAGCAAGTATTTTGACTTTTATGATGTAAAACTCATTTACCTCCTTTATAATAACAAGATAAACTTCAATATATCCTATGTAATCTTGTTAAACATGATAAATGTTAATCTGGTAGGATACATGCCCTATGGTCTTCTCATTACATGTTTCTTTCTAATGTGTAATGTTCACCTTCCTAAAAAATTTGCTAACTTGGGTGATTCTCATATCACCAAAGACCATATAAGACCTCAGATCTCCCTTACAACTTGTGAACCTCAAGAGGTTGAAACTATTGTACTTCATCCGGTACTTAGAGAAGAAGACATCTTCCTCTCAAATTATGAGTCTGTGAGAGTCATGACTAGTGAGCTTAAAACTGAACTTAAAAAGGTTAAAACAGAAAATAAGGAGATTAAGGACAAGGCGGCTTACCTAGAAAGTGTAACTATATCCTGTAAGAATAGGATTTCCTATTTAGAGAACCTAGATGGATCAAACCTAGGGGAACCTAGTTTGACTGACCTAGAGATTGTGAACTCATTTCAAGTTCCAGTCTCTAATGACTTAGATATGGTTCAGAAATTAGAGGATATAGGATTAGATGCTAGAGGACCCCCCCATTGAACTCTTACCTGATATGATTCATGTTTGTGATGTGGATGGAAATGTGGTTGGATGATCTGTGTTTGCTGAACTTGAAGTGGTGTTTGATTCCGTGCTACTTAACTCTGCTGATCTGATGTTAACTTTTGTATCTTTAACTTTGTTTGTAATGATGGAACTAGATGTTGAACTTGTAATTCTCTGGAGTGTATGCACTCCTTTTGCTTTGTAATGTTAAGACATGTGCAAATGTTTGTTCTCTTTAATCAGTGAACCACATTGATTAAAAAGGAACATTTTTGGCTTCTTGTGAATATAAAATTTGTATTCTGTTACATTCCCTTGTAGTACTGTATTTATGCCTTTATGAATCACTAATATGCATCTACAGGTACTGTTGTCAATTTACTAAACGGCTGTACTGATAAACTAAGGAAATGATTTCAGTTTGCTGATAATTGAGATAGTTAAACAGTTTGATATCCTAGAACTATAACTGCTTTGTTTAAATCTGACTAGTCTACTAACCAGTTGTATTCAGTCCACTAGTTTAAAGAATATATATATGGATTAGCAACTGTGTATACTAATCATTTTGCAGATTAACAAGTTCATATCTCAAAAACTCACACAGTGCACAAACAAAATGCAAAAGAAGTGTATTTGACATTTACACACTCACACACATCACTCAGGTATGAAAGGTACACACTGTTGGACTTATTCAAATTGTATTATAATAATTGTTTATTTAACTTATAACATGATAAGTTAGAATCAGTTTAGAATAATTTGAATGTAAACAGTTGATTCCTTATAATGTAGTAGTGTTTATCCCATGTAAATTGCAAGAACGGTTATGAGTTTAGATAAAAAGCACTGAAGTAGCATGTATTAGTCTTCTGGAAATATAACAATACAAGACATAGAATGTATTAGGCTCTCACATGGGTAACAATTTCTATTGCAAGACTGTACTTTGTATTATTAAATCTATCCAACTCGACAGGGTCATACGTACTTCTACTAAAATATCATGCATGCAACTGAACTAACATCAAGGATAAACAGTTATATATGTTAGTTCAAGTTTAAAAGACTTGCGTAAAATAAGTTTGTATTTGTAATAAAACTCTTTTTGTGATTGCTTAAAACGAAACTATGTTTTTTTTCATATGTCATAGTATGATTTAATCAAGGTCTAAAATCACAAAACTACATGCAATTGAACTTAGTTAAGGCCTACGAAGTTCGATATATATACTTGATAATTCTTTAAATTGAAAAGTTATGCATGGAAAAACTCGAATCACAAGACTAGTTTAAAAGGTATAAGTAAGTAAATATTTTCTTATAAAAAGAAGTTATATCCTTAAGCTGCAATTAGCATGTTTTAGCAGAGTCTTAAAATCCGAAATTGTGCATGCAACAAGGCCAAATAAAACGTGCATAAATGAATTACACTTAACATGTTTTCTTGTTATAAGGACTATAAAACTATCATTGTTTGCTTAAGGTAAATTCAGATTGTAAACTATGCCATGATATTTTTCTTATCTAATTTTTTTTTTACACATTGCTTTTGGCCATAACAGCTATATTCTTATTCAAGCTATGTATACTTAACCAAAAAAAATTCCATGCTTAATCAGAAATTAGACTGCATGAATGAAACTGAAAACCAATAAGAAACTACTTGCACTTCTTCACATATTCCATGTCTTAACATGATCATATAGTTTCTAAATTGGGATTCACCTACTTTTTGTTATCTTCCAAACATAAGGGGAAGAGAATTTAAAGTGTTTTATTGTAAACTAAAGGGAAATAAAAAGGGAAAAGAGTACTTAAACGAATTTAGACCCCTCAATTTTTTAAATGACTAATTTTGCTAGATAATCACTATGCTTCAATATTTTTGAAAAATCTAACAACGTTTTGCAGGATTTATCCTAAGAGAGGAATAAAGCTAAGTCCCATAAACTTTATGTGCAAAAATATTTTAAAACTCATGCATACACCATGGGGAAGCACACACTTGAAAAATTTAAATTTTATGTTTGTTTGGCAAATACCAAAAAGGGGAAGATTGAAAGGATATCTTCGATATTTTATTTATTTTGTTATTTGTACGATTAAACATAAAATTTAAGTACACTTAGATCCTCTCCATTAGGGCATGATTTTAATTGATCCAGATCAAAGTCAAATAGTCAAACTAACTAAATTATTTTCAAGACTATTTATAAAAGAGATATTTCATTATTCTAAGAACATCAAATTTATATTTTATGGAATATATCTCTAAGGCAATTTGATCAAATAATAAATATCAAGTTATGATATTTTTTAGATCACAGTTGCAACATCAATAAGGCAACAAGCTTGAATAAGGAATATATCAGAAATATTTTTTTAGAGATCTCGTGCTAAATCAAAAATGTTTTACTCTTCGCTCCTAAATATATTTTACATCCTTCAAAAGATTTTTTATTCAAAGTTTATTAATATTCATGGTTGAAGTATTAATATCCATTTTTACACACATTATGTATGTTCGTAAAGTAATTTTCTCCCATTTCGTAAAATCAGCATTTCTCGGAGAAAATTATTGAAAAATACTCAAAAATATTTCCCACCACTCAAATACATTTTATATATTAGGAAATATATTTTAAGTATCTATACAAGTCAAAATTTTGGTCAAAATATCCATCTCTTTCATTCCAAGACCAGTAGTATTTTTATTCGGAAGTAAAGGCTGACAGAACCACTTTAAATTAAATAAATACTTTCACATAATAGAATGACTTGAAATTTGGTATGGATGACTTAAATGATATTTTATATTCAAGCTCTAATATAAGATCTCCTATAAAGAAGGTTCTCTAAGAAAAGAGAACGAAGATTCGAACTCGGAATTCGAATAAGTACTTGATCTTCAAACTGAAGCTCTAAACGAAGAAGATCTATAATATACAAGTACTTAAATCTCTAAATAACTCCTCACGAGTGAGTTTTCATAAATCTCTAAATAACTCCTCACGAGTGAGATTTCATATTTGACATCGCGAGTTGGCCAATTATTTGCATTTTATTTATCTCGACCTTGACCAACATATTTCATGAATATAGTATAATTACGAAATGTATCATTTTATAATCTCGCTAACATCTCTAGTGTTCTGAGAGATTATAAATCGATCAATAGTGATCTTCGTAATTTTTTCAAATATAAGAGACGGATTAAATCACACGAGTTGGCCAATTACTTGAACTTTTATTATTTGGATCTTAGCCAACGCATAGTTCGTGTATATAATCCAATTACGAAAGATATCATATAATCCCCTTCTAGCACCTAAGTGTTCCATGGGGTTTTTATTCAATATATATATAAACTTCATAATCATCTGTCTAAGCTTCAAAGGTGGATTTAATCACACGAGTTAAACAATTACTTTTATTTCATTTATCTCGATCTTGGTCAATACATAGTTCGTGTATATAGTATCATTACGAAAGGTATCACTTATAACCCCTTCTAGCATCTTCAGTGTTCCGGGGGATTATAAGTCGATCAATAGTAAACTTCGTAATCATCCACCTAAACTTCAAAAGCACAAATTCAAAGCCAATTACTTGCACTTCTATTATTTGGACCTGGGCTAAGAATCATAGAACCTATAAAGTTTCTTGAAGTTAAAAGTATACTTTGACCACATAATCGTCAAATCATAAGTATAATAAATCCATAAGCCTAAGAGCTTAAAAGGATAGGTACGATTCCATATCCATAAATACATAATCGAAAGAAGAAGAATACAAAAGAAGTTATAAGCCATGGTGCTTATACATATATACAAGACTTCTTATTACTCCGATAAACATATAATTTACAAAGACGAAGTAATCATAAGTATACTTGACATATAAATATATATTCCGAGTTAAGTATACGTATTAAGCTTGAAGATCAAAGAAGTCATACTCCATATTTATTATCCATATAAAGGACTTCTTATATTACTACGATTAACATATAATCCATAGAGAGGGAGTAATCAAAAATATACTTGATATTGAAGGGTTTTTAGCACATAAACACAGCGAAAACGTAAATTTAAATCTTAAAAAAACCGAAACCCTCCGCAGGATCCATGCGAAAAATAATATTTAATTCGTAGTTCAGTATGTTTACCTTAAGAAGCTTTACGTTAATGGAAAGATGGAGGTCTTTAATGGCGATCCAAAAACGATGAACGGAAATACCTAGCAGCTGTTCCTCAAGTGTGAAGCACTCCACCGGTATCCACCAAGAAAACGATGTAATGAAGGAGGAGGAGGTGGAGAGAATTAGGGTTTTGTAAATTTTTTTAGGTTGAGGCAAAATTAGGGTCTATAATAGTATTTTTATAGGCAAAATTTTCAGCTGAAAATTTTCCCATAAAATATTATTATTATTAACCCTTTATTATTCTCACTAATAATTAAAACACCTTTTAATTATTAATCATTTTTCTAAACTCTTTAGAAATAATTCTCTCACTTGATTTAATTTCCAAAAAAATAAATTCTTAATTAATAATATTAAGAACTTTTTCTTAATTAATTTATAATCAATTAAATCTCATTTAATCAATTATTAAATTTGCCAATTAATTATTTATTTCATAAATAAATAATTATCAGCCATTATTAATTAATTCCTCCACCATTAAATCATTCTCTTTTATGGTGTGACCCTGTAGGTTCAATATTAATCCGGTAGTAGAAATAAATAATAATAAAATAATTTTATCATTATTTATATAAATTCTCTAATTCATTAAATATGATTAATTAATTAATCATATTTATTCAACATTGTGAGGGATACTTCTCAGCATATCGCGACTATTCGGATAATACGAATTCAATGCTTAGAATACCAAGAACCTATTCAGTGAGTATTTATCGTACAATCAATTCCTTCTACCCTGCAATGTCACGATTAAATACAAGGCATGGAACTTGTGGCAAGCCTATCTTATTTAATCACTTGCTTTCCCATTCACTATGCTTAGTTCTATTTAATGTAAATTAGAAACTCCTTTCTAATTTCATTCACTCTGGCCAGAGATTCCTGAACTAGCATAAGTGGATCAGCATTGAACATTCTCTTCCTTCACTGGAAGGGGTAGATCCTTTATTGATCATACACTATCTTCGTGTACAAATTCCTATACCCAGTAGAGCCCTTATAATTGTCCCTTGAGACTAAGAACTAAACCAAAGCAAAGTTCAGTGTACACAAGATGACTATGATGACCTCAAGTCTAAGGATACTTGTACAACTATCACTATGTGAACAACTGCTGACACGTGAGTGAACTCCATCAGTTGTTCAGCTGTGTGAGTCATGTTCAGTGAACTTATTCTATAATAAGCACATACATACTAGCTATTGTGTCACCACACAAATGTCTATGAGAACAGACATCCTTCATAATGAAGCAAGCATAGTTTGTACCGATCTTTGTGGATTATTAATTACTAGTTAGTAATCCTACAACCAAGAACTATTTAAGTTTAGAGTTATCATCTTTTAGGTCTCATTATTATGATCTCATCATAATCCATAAAAAGCTTTACTCTAAACTATGGTATATCTTATTTAAACACTTAAATAAATAAAGCCCGCAATAAAACCAAAACAAGTCTTTTATTAATATGAATGAAATCAAAACAGATTACATAAAAGTTATTCCTAAATCATCATAAATGATTGGACTTTAGACACATCTCTTTCAAATATAACATTTTATATCTCAAGTCAAGTATACATATAGAGTATTTATATTCTTATTTGAATATTATACTATCTTTTGGGCTAGTACCATAACATACTAGTTTAACACATATTTTCTCTATACTTTGTGTTTTGTGGATTGTCTTATTAGTTTCGCAGTGACGTGAGGTGACGTGAGGTGATCTTCGTTCTAAGACCCAAGTCTCATATGCACTAGCGGGGAGTTAGTCGTATTTGTACCATGAAGAAGAGGAAAGACCCAAGACCGGATACTAAGATCTGAGACCGGTGAAAGCTAAGGAAGCCAAGTCCAAACAAGGGATCTACATCAACTTTGAAGAGATAGCGGGGAGTTATTGTCTAAGATAAGTTGTATAGGAATTGCATTTATTTTGAGGTGGTGACCCTTGTGTTACACACCAAGATAAATGTAATAACCCCAAAATTTTTGAACTTTTTGTAACCCTTATGAATAGTGATTTTGTTGATTATGCTAAATAAGAAAACTTTTCTTGCCAAACTATGTAGGGGTTCTTTGATTGATATTCTGAGATTTTATTAGTACTCTATATGGTATATAAGTTTATGTAAAGATCGTCAGAATCCAAATCCGAACACTTTGATTTTTCCCGAAAATCCACCAGATACCGAAAGAATTTAGTATAAGGTAACAGGATAAAAAGGATTTAAATTCAAGGATTTTAAGAGAGGATCATAAAAGGAATATAATGTATTGATAAAGGTAAGGGAACCCAAGTAATAAGATCATGGGTATGATCCCTCAAACGATAAACGAGAACGAAAGTTAAGCGAACCGTATAACAGATCAGCGGTTATTAGGCAAGGAATTAAGAGTTAATCAAGGAGGTTATGGATGATGATGTCATCAAACCAACAAGAAGAGGACAAGTGTGAGAGGGTGACATCACATGATGACCTAAGCATGACATAAGGGAAGGAGGTGTGGTTGATTAATAACCACACAATTTTTCATGGTTAAAAAGGTAATTAATCAAAAACAAAAGCTAGCAACCAAGCAAACAAATCACAAAACACAAAAACACAAAGTTTATTTCACTTTCTTCATCAAAGCTCTCGGCTTTCTTCTTCTTCAAAGCAAGAAAAAGTCAAAATCCTAGATCCAAGCTTTGTTAATTAGCAAGGTAATTATCTAAGGTTCCTTGTGTATAGATATAGATATCCTACAAGTTTAAGCTTCAATTTCCTTCACAATCTCTTCCTAAAAATCATGGAAGAAGAGGGTGAATAGTGTTTTTCAAGAACTTAAAATTTTGTTCTTAAGTTTTTGTTTAGATTAAGCTTTGGTAAGGACATTCAAGGGTGATTCCAAGCTCCTTAGTTACTTTTACTCACCAAGGAAGGTATAACCTCATACCCTAGCCCTACTTTTGTATATTTAGAGTTTTGTGTTTTGTATGGTTCATAAGATGCTTGGTTATTATGTATTTAGAGATGGGTTGGTGTTATGATGTGTTTGGAGTTGTAAATCTTGATAATTAGTTAAAGAACTTAAGTAAGCTTTTAGTTCTTGATTAGGAAGTAGTGTAACTTGATAATATTGAGTTGTTGGGGCTGTTATGGTGAAGTATGGATGGAGTTTGATTGTGATGTTGATTGTGGGTTGATTGTGGGTTGATTTGGAGTGGTATAAATTTGGGTAATCGCATAAACATAGTCGTCGTAATGCCCGATTTACCTTAGACTGTTTTTGTTCTTAACATCAGAACCCTTGAACTCACTGTTAGGTTTTTACCATTGCCATTTTTAGATAGTTCATGTTATGAGCTTCATTTTGATATGTGGTTCGTTTGATTCCGATGTACGGTTTAGGAGAAACGACCGTTTTAAGTAACGGCGTTTCGCGAACGAAACATTTCCCCTCGCCTTACTTTGAAACCTTGGTAAAGGACCTTAAATGACTAATTGGGATATGAAACAATTATGTTAAGTGGATTAGGAAGTTGGTAAGGTACTCGCGAAAGAATCTCTTTAAAATTCTTAATATTTAATTTATTAAAAATGGTGGAGCCGAGGGTACTCGAGCGACTTAAGTGAATCGTTAAGCGCATAAGCGAACGTTAGGGGTCTAATTGGTTAAAGTCTAGTTTCTTAAGCGACCGGGGTTTAATTCCGACTTACGTTGTTGTTCATAGGTTATCGGACCCACTCTAAGCTTAAGTCTATCCGGGAACACTCAGGCAAGTTTTCTACCCGTTATACTGTTGTTGTGATGTATACATATGTATATGCATTATCTTGTGATAGATGCATGATGGTTAATTAGAAAATTCTTGTGATATATTGTAGCATGTGATATGGTATATATGCATGCCTGTTTCGTAATCTTGATATATATCTGTTGATTCAGTTGCATAATACCTATGCTAGAGATAAGCAGTAATTGTGTATACCCTTAGTATAGGGGACCCCAAGGTGAACATTTTCTAAAACCGGGAGTCGATGTTCCCGAGTATATTATATATATATATATATATATATATTTACATATATATATATATATATTGATATAGTTTTCAAAACTATTAATCAAATAAGGTTTATTCGATAACTTTATTTTATTTAATGAATATTAGTTGAGTATTCATTCGAGGATTTATGACTCGGTTTATTTTATTTAATGAATAATATTTGAATATTCAGTCGAGGACTTATGACTCCGCTTATTTATTAAATAACATTCTTTATTTATTAAAGAATAATGTTTCGATAATCAAACTTATTTTCGATTATTCAAATAAAGATTATACTTTCGTATAAGTATATCTTGGGTTATTTAATATCCATTTCAAGTATGAGTTTTAAAACTTCTACTTCAATTATTTTTATAAAGATTATTCTTTATGGGAATATTATTTAAATAATAATATTCAGATATTTTCTAATATATCGGGACTGATTTATTTTATTAAATCGGCATTACTCCAAACATTCTTAAAAATATGTTTTCGAGTCTTCAAAATGATTTTTAAAAGTTAAAGCGGATCCCAAAACTCATTTTTATATTTAATATCCTCCTTTCAAGGGGATTTAAATACTCGCTCAAAACCTGAGGGATCCGGCTCTGTGGTGTATTTTATATTCGCAACATGGTTGTTGTTTTGAGACAACAATTTGATTACTTGCCCAATGTTCGGGAAGTAAGTCCATCTGATTGAGTCGGCATAAGCGACAGGCCGGGGTACGGTCTATGAAGGTGTAAAAGACTGGGTGTGAGTCCATCTACGCGTGAGTGGCCGGGTAACGGTCTAGCGCGAGGTCCGAATGCGGCCAGGGTGATGACCGGCGAGGAATTCATCCATCTACAGTAGAAAAGGTTACTTATTGGTATCTTTGCCTGATCAGCAAGATATCAGGTTTACGCCAAAATTCTTTTCTTTCCAAATTCATTAGATATTACAACTCTGTTCATACTTTACATGACAGAGGTTTTCAGGAAATGTATGAGAGATATATATATATATATGGATATATATATATATCGGGACTTAATGAAGTATCTCGTAACTTCATTTCTTTTGAATGATATTCCAAGGATTGAATCTATTCAAATCATATCTTGTAGTCTCATCTATGTGATGAACTTTTGACACAGATTATACCTTGAATGGTGGTAGTTCAAGTAGTATTCGGAAAAGATATAAGTATATTGGAGTATCTTGTAACTTCATCTTTTAAACTTATATCTAGTAAATGGTTATCTTGTGCATGTCAAAGATTTTCAGAAAAACGTTGAGACGAGGTTAAATATATGAGATCACCTTATAACGATATGTTTATACAGTTATAAACTGGAACCCTATGCATATTATGCATGGAAGAGGATTTGCAAGATTTTGAAAAGTATATATACATATATACTGAATATTTTGCGACTTGGTCGCGTTAAGATATCAAACTTGGTTCATTTCTTCTTGACCAAGACTTTCATGAGTACGATGAGAATGCTCATACATTGTTAATTATTATATATATTATTTCGGTGGGCTTGTTGCTCACCCTTGCTTTCTTCTTTCATCACACAATAACAGATAGAAAAGATGAACAGGACCAAGCTTCCAATTCGCAAGTGGTTAGGAAACATTCTGCAGTTCTCTGGAGGCGTTGATGCCGCAGTAGCCGAGGTAGGAATTACCAGTAGGCTAGGCTTTCAACTTTTGATGCTCCAGACATATGTATTTATATGAATTGTAATATGGCAAGGAAATGTAAATTTATTCAGAAATCCTTTCGAGGTATAACGATTTATAATTGTGGAATAAATTGACTTGGGTTATTTTTGGTATTCATCTCTGAGACTATAACTTGTGGTGTGTGTGTGTATATTATGGGGTCACCGTACGCAGTAGTTGATTGTTTATTAAGATTAAGTGTTATTAAGGGAAATGGAACTCGTGACAACCCGGATCCCCGACCCCGGATTTGGGGGTGTTACAATAAATATTTGTAAGGGTGTAAAGGCTTCTCCGCCTACTAAAGGAGCGAGTTTATATTAAGGGAAAATCCCGAGTCCGGGAGAGGAGCTCGGGGACTGGAGTAGGGGTGAGCGGATCTATTAGAGGTTGCGCCATCGCGAACCATGATAAAATCGTCGTGTGGTATTTTCTTTCCTTGCACTTTATTTTCCGCACATATAAACTACATAACCACTCGGTAAAGTTTTAAAAAGGGATAAAATTATTTTAAAATGCCAAAATAATTTTTAAATTGGTAATTAAGCTATTCAACCCCCCTTCTAGCTTAACATAGCCCTCATACGGGACCTAACAGTATTGATAGATGCTTGTGATGCCAAGCAGAGTAAGCGAGGCATAGAAAAGAAAGTCAGTGATCCGTAGATAGAATTGAAGCATAGAAAGAGAAGGCAAGTGATTGACGAATACGTCTTCAAATTGGTTGACTACCGGAATATCTTGTAAGTTGGGCACATCCTTCTGCGTGTCCACCACATAGGCTAGGTAGCCCTCATTTCCTTTTCGTAGCATCCTTCTGGCCTGGGCCATAGTCAAAATTTCTGCGTCTGCCTCTTTCCTCTAAATATAACTTCTTTCTTTCCTGGGATATTTAACTTAACTTTCTTCCCCTTACAGTGTATCTGAGCATCATTGCTAGATAGCCAGTCCATTCCCAAAATTACATCAAACTCCCCTAATTTAAAAGGGATCAGATCAACACTAAAGATTGTTCCCTTATGCCTATCTCACAGGCGGGGTGAATCTGGTTAACAGGAATAATTTCATGATTGGCTATTTCTACTTGCAAGGGTTCTATCAAGGGTTCAGCCTTAAGTTTTAACTTACACGCAAAGTCCTTTGATATAAAAGATTTAGTTGCTCCCGAATCAAATAAAACGTTTGCACTGACTGAATTTAGAGAAAGGGTACCTGCTATCACATCTGAGTCTTTCATAGCATCCTGGACTGTCATGTTGAAAGTCCTCGCAGTAGGTGGCTTATTGGAGGCAGCCCTGCTGGCTCCTGAAGTTGCTGGTTTGTTCATTGGGCATTCCCTCTTCCAATGACCCGGGCGTCCACACTGATGACAAGTGGTGGTTGGGATGACGGCAGGGGCTGACGAAGGGCATTTGTGAGAATAGTGACCCACTTGCCCACACTTAAAGCAGGTTACTGGCTTTCCCTTACATTCCCCAGAATCCATTCTTCCACAAGTGTTACAGGCTGGCAATGGGGGTCGAGACTGGTTGGAATAGGACATTCTTGACTTGTGGCCACTCTGGCTCACATTCACACTCATTGGCCGCTTAAACACAGTGTTCTTTCCCCGGTAGGGACACTGCTCCTCGATTAAATCTAGTTGGGAAGCTCCTTCATGTGGAACCTCCACCCATGCTCAAACTTTTCCTCTTTATTCCCTTCTTCTCTCTTTCCTTCTGCATCTGTTCACTTCCGTCTTCTACAATTGTTGCCTTTTGCACCAGAGTGGCATAATCTGTAAGCTCAAGGATTGCCACCCAATTCTGAATCCACGGTTTCAGTCCCTACTGAAACCTCCTAGCTTTCTTTTCCTCGGTGCTCACACACTCCGGCACAAACCTTGATAACTCTGTAAATTTCGTTGCGTACTCTGCTACCGATAAGTTATTCTGCTTTAGCTCCAAGAACTTGAGCTCCATCTGGTTTTCCATAAACCTCGGGAAATATTTTCCCAGAAACAATTAACTGAATCTTTCCCAGGTTACAATAGCATTTGTCTCCATGTTTTTCTTGGCCTCCCACCAGTAGTTGGCCTCTCCTTTCAGAAGGTAGGTAGCAAATACAGTCTTCTGTGCCTCATCGGTACTCAGAATCTCAAAGGATTTCTCAATTTCCTTTAACCAGGCCCTTGCCTCAACTGGGTCGGCTGATCCGTGGAACTCAGGGGGCTTAAGGGACTTGTTATTTCCTTGAGGGGGTGGGTTGGGTTGACGTTCCAAGTTCTGCCTTAGTAGTTGCATGAACTAGCCCATGAGATCCATGCCTGGGTTTGGTATTGGTTGCTCAACCTCAGTTTCTCCTTCCTCAGCCTCTATCTCAAATCCCTCAACGTCATATGTTTCCACTTCCTCTTCATACAGGGAGTTATCCTGTTCCACATAATCCTCATCTTCCTCTTCACTGTGTTCCTGGTTCCTATCATCCTGGTTATGGCTTCCCTGGTCCTCAGATCCAGGGTTCGCCCTAGTTCCAATCTTTCTTGGCGGCATGATACTGATAAAAAAAATTATTATTGGGAAATTCAACGTTAGGTCACAATCATACACAACATTGTGCCTTGCACAATTCTATAATGGGGAGAATGTATCTCGCAATTTTATTATTTTATGACAGTTCTAATAAGAAGTGCAGTAATAATAATGATAAAAACAGTGATCTCGTCACTAAGGAACTGAACTGAAAGGAAACAAATATATACATAATGCGAGAAATACATAGTTTGATCTGGTCAAAAGTATAACAGTGCTATAGCCATCTGTCCCAAAAGTGATACACAAGAGTCTATCTGTCTAGTCAGAAAAAGGGATGCTATATACAAGTCAACTATCCTGGAAAATTGGCTCTTACTAAGGCCTCGGCTAATTAGACAACTAGACTATCCCATCGTCAGTCCTGAATCGCACACCGGAGCGGGTCAGCTCCCATACCCTTTCCATCGCACGATGGAAGATATAGTCGGCCTGCCGCCTGGAGATCCTACCATGCCTGTCCCCCTGGAGCGATCTGAGTCTCGCTCGGGACGTGAGCTCTATCCCCGTCAGCTCCCTCCTCAAGGATCGGGGTATAGCAGCCCTAGTCTCATAAGCTCGGGTACGCCTACCCGCCCTCTCCGCATCCAACTCCCTCCTGACCTCATCCAGCCGGGCCTCACCAACGACCACTCGGGTCCTCAGTACATCCTGAACATAGCTGTGGGCTAACAAAGACTGCCTATGGGCAGTGTCGAGAGGTGGTGAATCCGGAGCCGCTGGGGGTGCCTCCTCGGTCTGTTTAGGCTCGGGAGTATGGGTCTCTGAGCTGTCATCATAGGGGCTCCAAGATAGTGGTGGAGGGGTAGGAGCTCTGACCACCGGGAGTGTGGGTAAAGGGGTACCAGTGTACACTACCATAGGTCCGACACGCACCTCAGCTACTGGGACCTCATCCGGGTCCTCCTCATCTGAAATAGTAATGACCTCTGTCTCTAACTCCTCTGAGGGGTCCTCCTCATCCTCCTCCATCTCAGGCTCCTCCTGATCCTCGACATCTAGCAGTGCCTCATCATGCTCACGTTCGAACATCTCAGGGTCCTCTATCTCATGCGCCTACACATTAAACGAGCTAAGTTACTATCATGATACTTATAAGGGTTCCTGTGAGGGTTTTAACTGTCAGCGCTACTTTAAGTAGTCCGACCATGAACTTGGCAAGAGTTCTTATTATCTTTGTGAGTTTGTTATTATATCGTCGCATCATCTCTGAGGTTTATAACGCTTAGCTCTGATACCATTTTTGTAACATCCCCAGATCCGGGGTCAGGGATCCGGGCCGTCACGGTCTTTCTTTCCACAATACCACTTCACTTAATTAATAATAATTAACCTTATGTTGTGACTCCACACTAACACACACCACAACCCGTTATAGTCTCAGAGATGAAATTGAAATAAGTACAAGTCTTTGAATCCACAGTTTAAAAGTTATTACAACCCAAAATGATTACTTGATAAATTTACAGTTAATTGCCATTATCTGCCACAAGTTATAATTATACAATATTTGGTTCCCAAAAGTAGAATATCTGATCTACGAATAGATCTACCTCTGCAGCTATAGCAGCTACGATCTCAACGGGAAGGCGCGGGGCGCTTCCCACGCTCTTGTGCTGGGTCTTCTTGAGCCTGGCCATCTTTCCTAACTGTTGTTGTGTGATGAAGAAATGAAGCAAGAGTGAGCATTACAGCTCGCAAGATAATATATTGTGTTAACAATAATACAAGTATCTGAATGGATACTTACTAGAATCCTTTATCATGTGTAAGGTAATTACTTACTGGATATAAGTTTAAAAGAAGATGAAGTTACCAATTACTTCACTATACTTATACCATTTTTAGAAATCTACATGAACTACTACTGTTCAAAGTATAATAAGATTCAAGAGGTCATCCCATAGATGAGACCATAAATTAAAACTTGAATATATTCAATCTTTGAAATATTTTTAAAAGAAATAAAGTTACGAGATACTTCATTCAATGGAAACACCAATAAAACTGTTTGACCCTGTCAATGATTCTGCAACCACCCATTCGTAGCCTTTCGATTGAAATACTACGGGTAGTGTTGCAGAATTATCCAACTGGATGATGAACTCATTACGGGAGTTTGTCGCGCCAGGAAGACCACTTACGATGATCAGTCGCAGTAGTACAACCCCACCATTTTCTACATGTAGAGGAGAACCTGTCGGATTTACTTGTCAACCGAACACTGGACTCCTAAGGAATGGATCGTCTTAGCGGAACTTCCAGGCCATTTTGGGCCAATATAATAAGGCTGGGCCGACGCCACTCGACCACTTACGCCACTCCTAGTTCAGATGAAATCCATGACTCTGAAACGTAAAGCTCGTCCCCCCTTTCCCCAAGTAGAAACTTGTTGATACGGCTCCACCAAGAAGTCGTATCTAGTTGGAAAGGAAAAGTCACCGATATTTCCCAGGCGATGCCTGTTAATGGATTAACTTGTTCCAAGAATTTTACTTCCCGAGTATTGGGTAAGTAATCAAAATTCTTTTATCAAGACAGCAACCTTGTTGCGAATATAAAACACACCACAGAGCCGGATCCCTCAGGTTTTGAGCAAGTATTTAAATCCCCTTCGAAAGGAGGATCTTAAATATAAAAATGAGTTTCGGGATCCGCTATAACTTTTAAAAATCATTTTAAAGACTCGAAAACACTTTAAAGAGTGTTTGGAGTAATGTTGATTTAATAAAGTAAATCAGTCCCAATATATTAGAAAATATCTGAATATTATTATTTAAATAATATTCCCATAAAGAATAATCTTTATAAAAATAATTGAAGTAGATGTTGTAAAACTTATACTTGAAATGACTATTAAATAACCAAAGATATACTTATACGAAAGTAATATCTTTATTTGAATAATCAAAAGTAAGTTTGATTACCGACACATTATTCTTTAATAAAATAAAGAATATTAATTAGTAAATAAATCGGAGTCATAAGCCCTCGAATTAATATTCAAAATAATATTCATTAATAAAATAAACGGAGTCATAAGCCCTCGAATGAATATTCAAAATAATATTCAATAAATAAAATAAGCGGAGTCATATGTTCTCGAATGAATATTCAAAATAATATTCATTAATAAAATAAAGTTATCGAATAAACCTTATTTGATTCATAGTTTTAAAAGCTATTCATATATATATATATATATAAATATATATATTATACTAGGGAGCCTCGACTCCCGGTTTTAGAAAAAGTTCACCTTTTGATCCCCTATATTAAGGGTATACGCAAAAACCGCTTGTCTCTAGCATAGGTATTATGCAACTAATAAGCATTTGAACCAACATATATATTATTCAAGAATATGAAACAGGCATGCATATATACCATATCACATGCTACAATATATCGCAAGAATTTGCTAATAACAAATATGCATTTATCGCAAGATCATGCATAAACACATGTACATCACAACAACAGTTATACGGGTAGAAAACTTGCCTGAGCGACTGAGGGTTATTAATGGCTTGGGACGAGTCTGGTAACCTATAAATAACATGTGAGTTCGAATTAAACCAAAGTCACTTGTAAATCTATACTTTAACCAAATTAGACTCTAACGCTCGCTTAGCGCTTACTGATTCTCTTAAGTCACTCGAGTACCCTCGGCTCCACCATTTTTAATAATTTAACCATTATGAGTTTTAAGGCGATTCCTTCGCGAGTGTCTTACCAACTGCCTTGCACACTTAAAATAATTGTTTCATACACTAATTAACCCTTTTTAGGTCTTTAACCTATGTTTCAAAGTAAGGCGAGGGGTAATGTTTCGTTCGCGAAACGTCGTTACTTAAAACGGCCGTTTCTCCTAAACGGTACATCGGAATCAAACGAACCACATATCAAAACGGAGCTCGTAACATGAACTATCTAAACATAGCAATGGTCAAAGCTAGCAGGGAGTTCTCGGGTCCTAATGTTATGAACAAAAGCAGTCTAAAGTAAATCGGACATTACGATGCTATGTTTACGCGATTTCCCAATTTTATACCATTCCAATTCAATCACCAAACAACCCCAATCCATTCATACAACCAAAGTCCATCCATATCACACTACAACAGCCCCAATCAACTCAATATTAACAATTATACTTATTCTTAAACTTGAATTTAAACTATACTTAAATCCTTTAACCAAACCATAAGATTTCAACATTCAATTCACCACCATTCCAACCCAAACTCTAAACAAACAAGCTTCAAGCTACTCTTTACCATAACTATCAAAATCATCCTAATATACAAAGTAAAGCTAGGGTTTGGAGATGATATACCTTCCTTGAAGTGATGTGAGTAGCTAGGAAGCCTTAAGAAGCCTTGAGATGTCTTAGAGATGCTTGGATCTTAAAGGAAAAACAAGAAAAATCAAGTTAAAAACCTTGAAATCACTATTCATTGTCTTCTTCATTGATTTGTTGGAGAAGATTAAGAATGAATTGGAGGCTTAAACTCATAAGATAGCCATAACTATGCATAAGGAGTACTAGAGAATTATCTTACCAATTTAGGAAGCTTGGAACTTGAATTTTGAAAATTCTTCTCTTTGAAAATGGAAAAAGCCGAGAGCAAGCTTCTTGGTGAAGAGAAATAAAAATGATTTTTGTGTTTGCTTTGTTTTGTTTTGGTTGGTTGATTTTCTTTTGATTAGTTTTGGTTAATTACCTTATTAACCTTATCTTTGTGTGGTTATAAACCAACCACATCTCCTTCCCCTTATGTCATGCTTATGATGTCATCTTCCCTTACTTGCCCCCTTCTTATTGGTTGGATGACCTTATCATCCCTAACCTCCTTGATTAACTCCCTAATTGTTTTCCTAATGACCGCTGATCTGTTATAGGGTTCGCTTAACTTTCGTTCTCGTTTCTCGTTTGAGGGATCATACCTGGGATCTTATTACTTGGGTTTCCTTAACCTCTCTCAATAAATTATATTCCTTTTATGATCCTCTCTTATAATCCTTTAATTTATATCTTTTTTATCCTGTTACCTTATACTCAATTCCTTTCGTATCTAGTGGATTTTCGGGAAAAATCAAAGTGTTCGGAATTGGATTCTGACGATCTTTACATACACTTATATACCATATAGAGTACTAATAAAATCTCAGAATATTCAAAACAGAACCCCTACATAGTGTGGAATGAAAAGTTTTCTCATTCAGCAAAAACACTATTCATAAGGGTTACAAAAAGTTCAAAATTTTGGGGGTTATTACAGTCTCCCCTCCTTAAAAGGATTCCGTCCCGGAATCAAATAGAAACAAATGGGGGTACTTTTCTAGCATTGCGCTCTCTAGTTCCCAAGTTGATTCTTCCACATTATGATTCTGCCATAGCACTCTGACTAGCTTGATTACTTTGTTCCGAAGCACCTGGTCCTTCTTATCGATAATCCTTACTGGCTTCTCCACGTAAGTCAGATCTGGTTGCATATCCACCTGCTCGTACTCCACTATGTGTCTGGCATCCCGATGATACTTCCTTAGCATTGACACATGGAACACATTATGAACTTGGTGTAGGTTCGGGGGTAAGGCTAGCTCGTAAGCCAACTTCCCAATCCGTCTTAATATGTCAAAAGGTCCAATGTACCTTGGGCTTAGTTTTCCTTTCTTTCCGAACCTCATTAATCCCTTCCAAGGGGATACCTTCAGCAGTACTAAGTCCCCTACTTCATATTCCTTGTCCTTTCGGGCTAGGTCTGCATATTTCTTCTGTCTGTCTTAGGCTGCTACAAGCCTCCCTCAGATAAGATCCACTATGTCTTTGGTCCTTTGGACCACTTCGGGTCTGAGCATCTTCCGCTCCCCTACTTCATCCCAGTATAAGGGAGATCGACACCTTCTTCCGTACAGGGCCTCATAAGGCGGCATTCCGATGCTAGCATGAAAGCTATTGATATAAGAAAACTCGATCAACAGCAAGTGATCATCCCAACTTCCTATAAAGTCTATTGCACAGACTCTCAACATATCCTCTAGTGTCTGGATGGTCCTTTCACTCTGCCCATCCGTCTGGGGATGGTACGCGGTACTCATATTTAACTTGGTCCCCGCACATTCTTGAAAGCTCCTCCAAAATCTGGAGTTGAATCTGGGGTCTCGGTCTGAGATAATGGACGCTGGGACTCCATGTCGCGTCACTATTTCCTTAAGGTAAATGTCCACCAGTCTATCGACTGTGTATCTCTCATTGATAGGAATGAAATGAGCTAACTTTGTCAGTCGGTCTATAATTATCCATATGGCGTCATGATTGGCTTTCGTCCTTGGCAAGCCTACAACAAAATCCATCGCTATCTGTTCCCATTTCCATTCGGGAATCTCCAGGGGTCGTAAAAGTCCACTGGGTCTCTGGTGCTCTGCCATTACTCTTTGGCAAGTCAAACATTTGCTTACCCATTCTGCTACATCCCTCTTCATGTTGGGCCACCAGTAATATTCCTTCAAATCCCTATACATCTTGGTGATTCCCGGGTGAATAGAATACCTTGAACTATGGCTTTCATCCAAAACCTCGTCTTTAAGTTCTTGAACATTTGGAACCCAAATCCTGTAGGAATACCTCATTATCCCCTTATTGTCTCTCTCAGTATGGATCTCTTCTCCAGTCATTGACTCTCTGCCCTCAATCATCATTTTTTTCTTGGCATAATCTAATCTTTTCCAATAACTCTGGCTGCATTGATATCTCAAACAGCTTTTCAGTTCCGGTTCCGGTTACCTTTACTTCTATTTCCATTCTTTCGAAATCCCTTATCAATTCTTCCGAAGTCGTTATCATTCGGAGTCTTTCCTTTCTACTAAGGGCATCAGCCACCACGTTGGCTTTCCCCGGGTGATAGAGAATCTCACAATCATAGTCCTTGATTAGCTCTAACCATCTCCTCTGGCACATGTTGAGCTCTTTCTGCGTAAATATGTACTTGAGGCTCTTATGGTCTGTGAAAATCTCGCACTTCTCTCCATACAAGTAGTGCCTCCAAATTTTTAGGGCAAAAACTATTGTTGCGAGCTCAAGGTCATGAGTAGGATATCTAATCTCGTATTCCTTCAGTTGTCTCGATGCATACGCAATCACTTTACCGTGCTGCATAAGCACACACCCTAATCTTTTGTGCGACGCGTCACTATATATCATAAAATCTCCTTTTCTGTCTGGCAATGCCAACACCGGGGCCGTTACCAACCTTTTCTTTAATTCCTGAAAACTGTTCTCGCATTTCTCTGTCCATTCAAACTTCTCTGTTTTACGAGTATGTCGTGTCAAAGGGGCTGTGATCTTCGCAAAGTCCTGTACAAATCTACGATAGTAGCCGGCCAATCCTATGAAACTCCTTACCTCTGTGGGTGTGGTTGGCCTTTCCCAATTTGAGACCGCCTCTATCTTGGAGGGGTCGACCAATACTCCTTCTTTATTGATCACATGTCCTAAAAACTGTACTTCATTCCGCCAGAATTCACACTTCGAGAATTTGGCATATAACTGTTCCTCTCTGAGTATTCATAGAGCTATCCTCAAATGCTCTGCATGTTCTGCCTCAGTCCTTGAGTAGATCAAAATATCATCGATAAAAACTATCACACACTTGTCCAAGTACTTCTTAAATACTCTATTCATTAAATCCATGAAAGCCGCTGGGGCGTTGGTTAATCCAAAGGACATTACCAAGAACTCATAATGCCCATACCTGGTACGGAACACTGTCTTGGAAATATCTTCGGGTTTAATCTTTAGTTGGTGATATCCAGTTCTCAGGTCAATCTTGGAAAAATAAACAGCATCCTTTAGTTGGTCGAACAGATCGTCTACTCTAGGTAATGGGTACCTGTTCTTTATGGTTAGCTTGTTCAACTCTCGATAGTCGATGCACAGCCTCATGCTCCCATCTTTCTTCTTAACAAATAAAACTGGTGCTCCCCACGGAGACACACTGGGTCTTATCATACCCTTATCCAAGAGTTCCTGCAATTGGATAGCTAATTCCTTCATTTCTAACGGGGCTAACCGGTAGGTGCTTTTGAAACTGGCGCCGTCCCTGGGGCCAACTCAATAGCAAATTCAATCACTCTATCGGGTGGTAATCCCAGAAGGTCTTGTGGGAATACGTCTTCAAATTCATTGACTACCGGAATATCTTGTAAGTTGGGCACCTCCTTCTGCGTTTCCACCACATAGGCTAGGTAGCCCTCATTTCCTTTTCGTAGCATCCTTCTGGCCTGGGCCATAGTCAAAAATTTATGCGTCTGCCTCTTTCCTCTAAATATAACTTCTTTCTTTCCTGGGATATTTAACTTAATTTTCTTCCCCTTACAGTCTATCTTAGCATCATTGCTAGATAGCCAGTCCATTCCCAAAATTACATCAAACTCCCCTAATTTAAAAGGGATCAGATCAACACTAAAAGATTGTTCCCCTATGCCTATCTCACAGGCGGGGTGAATCTGGTTAACAGGAATAATTTCATGATTGGCTATTTCTACTTGTAAGGGTTCTATCAAGGGTTCGGCCTTAAGTTTTAACTTACGCGCAAGGTCCTTTGATATAAAAGATTTAGTTGCTCCCGAATCAAATAAAACGTTTGCACTGACTGAATTTAGAGAAAGGGTACCTGCTATCACATCTGAGTCTTTCATAGCATCCTGGACTGTCATGTTGAAAGTCCTCGCAGTAGGTGGCTTATTGGAGGCAGCCCTGCTGGCTCCTGAAGCTGCTGGTTTGTTCATTGGGCATTCCCTCTTCCAATGACCCGGGCATCCACACTGATGACAAGTGGTGGTTGGAATGACGGTAGGGGCTGACGAAGGGCATTTGTGAGAATAGTGGCCCACTTGCCCATACTTAAAGCAGGTTACTGGCTTTCCCTTACATTCCCCAGAATGCATTCTTCCACAAGTGTTACAGGCTGACAATGGGGGTCGAGACTGGTTGGAATAGGACATTCTTGACTTCTGGCTGCTCTGGCTCATATTCACACTCATTGGCTGCTTAAACCCAGTGTTCTTTCCCGGTAGGGACACTGCTCCTCGATTAAATCTAGTTGGGAAGCTCCTTCCTGCGGAACCTCCACCCATGCTCATACTTTTCCTCTTTATTCCCTTCTTCTCTCTTTCCTTCTGCATCTGTTCACTTTCGACTTCTACAATTGTTGCCTTTTGCACTAGAGTGGCATAATCTGTAAGCTCAGGGATTGCCACCCTATTCTGAATCCACGGTTTCAGTCCCTGCTGAAACCTCCTAGCTTTCTTTTCCTCGGTGCTCACAAACTCCGGCACAAACCTTGATAACTTAGTAAATTTCACTTCGTACTCTGCTACCGATAAGTTATTCTGCTTTAGCTCCAAGAACTTGAGCTCCATCTGGTTTTCCATAAACCTCGGGAAATATATTCCCAGAAACAGCTGACTGAATCTTTCCCAGGTTACAATAGCATATGTCTCCATGTTTTTCTTGGCCTCCCACCAGTAGTTGGCCTCTCCTTTCAGAAGGTAGGTAGCAAATACAGTCTTCTGTGCCTCATTGGTACTCAGAATCTCAAAGGATTTCTCCATTTCCTTTAACCAGGCCCTTGCTTCAACTGGGTCGGCTGATCTGTGGAACTCAGGGGGCTTAAGGGACTTAAAAGCCCCGAAAGAGTTTGCCACAGCATTGTTATTTCCTTGAGGGGGTGGGTTAGGTTGACGTTCCAAGTTCTGCCTTAGTAGTTGCATGAACTGGCCCATGGGATCCAAGCCTGGGTTTGGTATTGGTTGCTCAACCTCAGTTTCTCCTTCCTCAGCCTCTATCTTAAATCCCTCAACATCATATGTTTCCTCTTCCTCTTCATACAGGGAGTCATCCTGTTCCACATAATCCTCATCTTCCTTTTCACTGTGTTCCTGGTTCCTATCATCCTGGTTATGGCTTCCCTGGTCCTCAGATCTAGAGTTCGCCCTAGTTCCAATCTTTCTTGGCGGCATGATACTGATAAAAAAAATTATTATTGGGAAATTCAACATTAGGTCACAATCATACACAACATTGTGCCTTGCACAATTCTATAATGGGGAGAATGTATCTCGCAATTTTATTATTTTATGACAGTTCTAATAAGAAATGCAGTAATAATAATGATAAAAACAGTGATCTCATCACTAAGGAACTAAACTGAAAGGAAACAAATATATACATAATGTGAGAAATATATAGTTTAATCTGGTCAAAAGTACAACAGTGCTACAGCCATCTGTCCCAAAAGTGATACACAAGAGTCTATCTGTCTAGTCAGAAAAATGGATGCTATATACAAGTCAACTATCCCGGAAAATTGGCTCTTACTAAGGCCTCGGCTAACTAGACAACTAGACTATCCCATCGTCAGTCCTGAATCACACACCGGAGCGGGTCAGCTCCCATACCCTTTCCATCGCACGACGGAAGATATAGTCGGCCTGCCGCCTGGAGATCCTACAATGCCTGTCCCCCTGGAGCGATCTGAGTCTCGCTCGGGATGTGAGCTCTATCCCCATCAGCTCCCTTCTCAAGGATCGAGGTATAGCAGCCCTAGTCTCATAAGCTCGGGTACGCCTACCCGCCCTCTCTGCATCCAACTCCCTCCTGACCTCATCCAGCCGGGCCTCAGCAACGGCCACTCGGGTCCTTAGTACATCCTGAACATAATCGCGGGCTAACAAAGACTGCCTATGGGTAGGGTCGAGAGGTGGTGAATCCGGAGCCGCTGAGGGGGCCTCCTCGGTCTGCCTAGGCTCGGGAGTATGGGTCTCTGAGCTGTCATCATAGGGGCTCCAAGATATTGGTGGAGGGGTAGGAGCTCTGACCACCGGGAGTGTGGGTAAAGGGGTACCAGTGTACACTACCATAGGTCCGACACGCTCCTCAGCTACTGGGACCTCATCCGGCTCCTCCTCATCTGAAATAGTAATGACCTCTGTCTCTAACTCCTCTGAGGGGTCCTCCTCATCCTCCTCCATCTCAGGCTCCTCCTGATCCTCGACATCTAGAAGGGCCTCATCATGCTCACGCTCGAACATCTCAGGGTCCTCTATCTCATGCGCCTACACATTAAACGAGCTAAGTTACTAACATGATACTTATAAGGGTTCCCGTAAGGGTTTTAACTGTCAGCGCTACTTTAAGTAGTCCGACCATGAACTTGGCAAGAGTTCTTATTATCTTTGTGAGTTTGTTATTATATCGTCGCATCATCTCTGAGGTTTATAATGCTTAGCTCTGATACCATTTCTGTAACAGCCCCAGATCCGGGGTTAGGGATCCGGGCCATCACGGTCTTTCTTTCCACAATACCACTTCACTTAATTAATAATAATTAACCTTATGCTGTGACCCCACACTAACACACACCACAACCCGTTATAGTCTCAGAGATGAAATTGAAATAAGTACAAGTCTTTGAATCCACAGTTTAAAAGTTATTACAACCCAAAATGATTACTTGATAAATTTACAGTTAATTGCCATTATCTGCCACAAGTTATAATTATACAATATTTGGTTCCCAAAAGTAGAATATATGATCTACAGATAGATCTACCTCTGCAGCTATAGCATCTACGATCTCAACGGGAAGGCGCGGGGCGCTTCCCACGCTCTTGCGCTGGGTCTGCTTGAGCCTGGCCATCTTTCCTAACTGTTGTTGTGTGATGAAGAAATGAAGCAAGAGTGAGCATTACAGCTCGCAAGATAATATATAGTGTTAACAATAATACAAGTATCTGAATGGATACTTACTAGAATCGTTTATCATGTGTAAGGTAATTACTTACTCGATATAAGTTTAAAAGAAGATGAAGTTACCATTTACTTCACTATACTTATACCATTTTTAGAAATCTACTTGAACTACTATTGTTCAAAGTATAATAAGATTCAAGAGGTCATCCCATAGATGAGACCATAAATTAAAACTTGAATATATTCAATCTTTGAAATATTTTTAAAAGAAATGAAGTTACGAGATACTTCATTCAATGGAAACACCAATAAAACTGTTTGACCCTGTCAATGCTTCGGCAACCACCCATTCGTAGCCTTTTGATCGAAATGCTACGGATAGTGTAGCAGAATTATCCAACTGGATGATGAACTCATTACGGGAGTTTGTCGCGCCAGGAAGACCAATTACGATGATCAGTCGCAGTAGTACAACCCCACCATTTTCTACATGTAGAGGAGAACCTGTCGGATTTACTTGTCAACCGAAAATTGGACTCCTAAGGAATGGACCGTCTTAGCGGAACTTCCAGGCCATTTTGGGCCAATATAATAAGGCTGGGCCGGCGCCACTTGACCACTTACGCCACTCCTAGTTCAGATGAAATCCATGACTCTGAAACGTAAAGCTCGTCCCCCCTTTCCCGAAGTAGAAACTTGTTGATACGGCTCCACCAAGAAGTCGTATCTAGTTGGAAAGGAAAAGTCACTGATATTTCCCAGGCGATGCCTGTTAATGGATTAACTTGTTCCAAGAATTTTACTTCCCGAGTGTTGGGTAAGTAATCAAAATTCTTTTATCAAGACAGCAACCTTGCTGCGAATATAAAACACACCACAGAGCCGGATCCCTCAGGTTTTGAGCGAGTATTTAAATCCCCTACGAAAGGAGGATCTTAAATATAAAAATGAGTTTTGGGATCCGCTCTAACTTTTAAAAATCATTTTAAAGACTCGAAAACACTTTAAAGAGTGTTTGGAGTAATGTTGATTTAATAAAGTAAATCAGTCCCAATATATTAGAAAATATCTGAATATTATTATTTAAATAATATTCCCATAAAGAATAATCTTTATAAAAATAATTGAAGTAGATGTTGTAAAACTTATACTTGAAATGACTATTAAATAACCAAAGATATACTTATACGAAAGTAATATCTTTATTTGAATAATCAAAAGTAAGTTTGATTACCGACACATTATTCTTTAATAAAATAAAGAATATTAATTAGTAAATAAATCGGAGTCATAAGCCCTCGAATGAATATTCAAAATAATATTCATTAATAAAATAAACGGAGTCATAAGCCCTCGAATGAATATTCAAAATAATATTCAATAAATAAAATAAGCGGAGTCATATGTCCTCGAATGAATATTCAAAATAATATTCATTAATAAAATAAAGTTATCGAATAAACCTTATTTGAATCATAGTTTTAAAAACTATTCATATATATATATAAATATATATATATATATTATACTCGGGAGCCTCGACTCCTGGTTTTAGAAAAACTTCACCTTTTGATCCCCTATATTAAGGGTATACGCAAAAACCGCTTATCTCTAGCATAGGTATTATGCAACTAATAAGCATTTGAACCAACAGATATATAATTCAAGAATATGAAACAGGCATGCATATATACCATATCACATGCTACAATATATCGCAATAATTTGCTAATAACAAATATGCATTTATCGCAAGATCATGCATAAGCACATGTACATCACAACAACAGTTATACGGGTAGAAAACTTGCCTGAGCGACTGAGGGTTATTAATGGCTTGGGACGAGTCTGGCAACCTATAAACAACATGTGAGTTTGAATTAAACCAAAGTCACTTGTAAATCTATACTTTAACCAAATTAGACTCTAACGCTCGCTTTGCGCTTACTGATTCTCTTAAGTCACTCGAGTACCCTCGGCTCCACCATTTTTAATAATTTAACCATTACGAGTTTTAAGGCGATTCCTTCGCGAGTGTCTTACCAACTGCCTAACACACTTAACATAATTGTTTCATACACTAATTAACCCTTTTTAGGTCTTTAACCTATGTTTCAAAGTAAGGCGAGGGGTAATGTTTCGTTCGCGAAACGTCGTTACTTAAAACGGCCGTTTCTCCTAAACCGTACATCGGAATCAAACGAACCACATATCAAAACGAAGCTCGTAACATGAACTATCTAAAAATAGCAATGGTCAAAGCCTAGCAGGGAGTTCTCGGGTCCTAATGTTATGAACAAAAGCAGTCTAAAGTAAATCGGATATTACGACGCTATGTTTACGCAATTTCCCAATTTTATACCATTCCAATTCAATCACCAAACAACCCCAATCCATTCATACAACCAAAGTCCATCCATATCACACTACAACAGCCCCAATCAACTCAATATTAACAATTATACTTATTCTTAAACTTGAATTTAAACTATACTTAAATCCTTTAACCAAACCATAAGATTTCAACATTCAATTCACCACCATTCCAACCCAAACTCTAAACAAACAAGCTTCAAGCTACTCTTTACCATAACTATCAAAATCATCCTAATATACAAAGTAAAGCTAGGGTTTGGAGATGATATACCTTCCTTGAAGTGATGTGAGTAGCTAGGAAGCCTTAAGAAGCCTTGAGATGTCTTAGAGATGCTTGGATCTTAAAGGAAAAACAAGAAAAATCAAGTTAAAAACCTTGAAATCACTATTCATTGTCTTCTTCATTGATTTCTTGGATAAGATTAAGAATGAATTGGAGGCTTAAACTCATAAGATAGCCATAACTATGCATAAGGAGTACTAGAGAATTATCTTACCAATTTAGGAAGCTTGGAACTTGAATTTTGAAAATTCTTCTCTTTGAAAATGGAAAAAGCCGAGAGCAAGCTTCTTGGTGAAGAGAAATACAAATGATTTTTGTGTTTGCTTTGTTTTGTTTTGGTTGGTTGATTTTCTTTTGATTAGTTTTGGTTAATTACCTTATTACTTGGGTTTTCTTAACCTTTCTCAATACATTATATTCCTTTTATGATCCTCTCTTATAATCCTTTAATTTATATCCTTTTTATCCTGTTACCTTATACTCAATTCCTTCCGTATCTAGTGGATTTTCGGGAAAAATCAAAGTGTTCGGAATTGGATTCTGACGATCTTTACATACACTTATATACCATATAGAGTACTAATAAAATCTCAGAATATCCAAAACAGAACCCCTACATAGTGTGGAATGAAAAGTTTTCTCATTCAGCAAAAACACTATTCATAAGGGTTACAAAAAGTTCAAAATTTTGGGGGTTATTACAAAGGAGTTGTTATGTAGCCTCCATTAGGGCTGATGGAGTTAGGGGGTAGGTTTTGCCTATTGAAGATCTGGATATTCACGAGAATAACGAGAAAAGAGGGAAGCCAATAGAAGACTTGATTTCGATCCCTTTGGCTCCCACGGATCCTGAGAAAGTGACTTTCATTGGAGCATCAATGGAGAAGCCCCTTAGAGGAAAGTTGGTGAGGTTGTTACAAGAAAATAGTGATGTATTTGCACGGTCAGCAGCTGATATGCCTTTCATAGACCCAGAACTGATGACTCACAAATTGAACGTAGACCCGAACCGAAAGATCGTGTAGTAAAAGAAAAGGAGTTTTTCCCCTGAGAGGCAGGAGGCAATCAAGCAAGAAGTAGAGAAGCTCTTAGAGGCTAGTTTAATTGAAGAGATAAAATTTTTGGAATGGTTAGCAAACACTGTAATGGTAAAGAAAGCTAATGGAAAATGGAGAATATGCATGAATTTCACTGATCTTAATGATGCATGCCCGAAGGATTGTTTCCCGTTGCCAAGGATAGATACACTAATAGATGCGATAGCTGGTCATGAGATGCTGAGCTTTATGGATATATTCAATGGATATAATCAAATCAAGATACATAAGGATGACATCCCAATGGTATCATTTATCACTAACTTTGGTGTTTTTCGTTATCTTGTTATGGCGTTTGGTCTCAAGAATGCAGTAGCTACCTATCAAAGGTTAGTAAAAAAGATTTTTAAAGATCTTATTGGAAAAATAATGAAAGTATATGTAGATGACATGTTAGTCAAGAGTCTTGTGAAGACTTACCACATATCCCATTTAAGGGAAGCCTTTGAGGTTCTGAGATACCACAGAATGATGTTAAATCCTGCAAAGTGTGCTTTCGGAGTGGGATCTGGAAATTTTTTAGGATTGATGGTCTCCAAGAGGGGAATTGAGGCAAATCCTGATAAGATAAAGGCCATTTTGGACATGAAGCCTTCGCGAACTATCAAAGATGTTCAAAAACTCATCAGAAGGGTTGCTGCCTTAGAACGATTTATCTCCAAATCTGGAGACAAGTGCTTGCCATTCTTTAAATCCTTGAAGAAGATAAAATATTTCATATGGACTGAGGAAAGTCAAGAAGCATTCGAAGGGTTGAAGAAATACATGGTCCAAGCCCCGTTGCTACCAAACCAGACCTGAACTAAACTTTGTACTTTTATTTGGCCGTTTCAGAAAATGCCTTGAGCGCTGTTTTGATAAAGGAGGATCTTAAAGTCCAGAAACCCATATACTATGAAGGTAAGATTCTGCACGGAGTTGAGTTAAATTATTCGATTATTGAAAAGTTTCCTTTAGCCCTAGTGATGGCCTCAAGGAAGTTGCGTCCTTACTTCCAAGCTCATAAGATTGAGTTACTAACGAATCATCCTTTGAGAAACATCATCCACAGCCCTAAAGCCAGTGGAAGGTTGATTAAATGGGCCATTGAGCTAGGAGAATTTGACAAAAAGTATAAGCCATGAATGGCAATAAAAGCCCAGGCCTTGGCTGACTTCGTGGTAGAATGTATCATCTGTGACGGCCTCAATCCCGGGGTCAGGAGTTGACGTCACTAAACACAACTACCAACAAATATAAACAACATAATTATTATTAAATTATACTAATTTGACCCCAAAACCAAGATCCGATCCAGGTTCAAGTACAATTCAGGTTTTTACTATTACAAACTCTTTATTCAACATCTAACACACACTAACTTTATTCAGCAACTCCTCAGCCCTCATGGCCTGATATAAACTACCTCAGAGGAGCCGAGTCCAGAAGGGGCGGGAACGTGGGTCGGTCTGACTGGTCTTCTAGGCATCTGCGAGATATACATAATAGTTTACAAGGGTGAGCATAATCGCTCAACAGTACCAAGATATGAATAACAGAATAAAACAGTAATGTAACAATAATAGGAACATAGTTATAATCATGGTATCAACATTTCATAATGAAAATCACAGATAACTGGATATCACTAACTAGCATGCTTTGTTAAAACAACATAGTAGTGTGCTGTGTAAATACCAGAGTCCAATTTTAGCATGCTAATCATTTTTATAAAGCCGCTGTATCAACTATTTATGCTCTTATATAAATCACAAATCCCAATCAGATACATAGCAGATATGCGAAGACAGCTGATCAGGCTATCAACACCAGACAGCTCTAACTACCATCCCATTTACCTATTCCGGAACGTAGAGACTAGCTAGGTCTCTGACCTGCTGGACTAATCGGTTTTATAGTACGCGCAACCGAATTAGCCTCTTACGCCACCTCAATAGGCCTACTCTGGCCCCAATGTATCCCATATCTGACCGTTTTATCCAGTTTTCAAAACACTTGTACCTATCTCATTTTCAAAATCCTTTATTTAACCAGCACACAAATAAAATCCGTTTCGCAAGTCATTTCATTCGAGATAGGTACCTTTTTGAAGTTACTTCTCCCCAAAACAATTTAAAAACAGTGATTTATAACTACGGGGATACGCAACTGAAAACATTTCTGTTCCATTAGGAGAATAAAACATTTAGCTATTCATATGCACTGAACCATAAAAGAATGGTCAGGGGTACTTGCCTTACAATGCTTTACAAAACCCTAAGTAGCTTTTACGCTGACTTCGATCCTGGGAAAACTCAACTGGGATCTACAAATACAGAATACCCTACTTAGTATACCGACATGCTTGATATCCTCAGATTCTAACAACCCAATCCGATAATCCGACTCGTATTATAATTATATCTACAACCACGTAATCACATATCCCGAACATAAATAGGGGTAACACATAGAATATAAATATGTACGTTTACAAATATATTTTTTGAAAATTTTGGCAGCAACTTCTTTATTTATAAGACTAACCGTCGATTATAATCGACATCAACAATTCTCAACAATCCGAACTATTGCTCCATCATTTTATACAACATACATCTCACCATTCACAATTAATCATTTTAGTCTGAAAATATTTTATGTAATTATTTTATTTATTTATAAAATTTAGGACTCAGAACATCGTCATCACTGTCCATCGTTGACTCACCGAAGTTCATCGTCAACGGCGGCACAATTTATTGGCGCCCGATATATACGGGTTCCCAAATAAATTATATCGATTAATATTATTGGTTTCCCGTAACAAACATTTTATTTCACAAATAATAATCAAATTTGTTTCCTGCAGAAAAATAAATAATAATTAAATTTATAATATTCAACCAACTGCATAATCTCGGCCCAACAGGAAGAGGCCCAAATAACCGAGCCCAATTGCAAGGCCCAACAGAACCAACCCAACAACAAGAACACAGCCGCACAACACTGTGCACAGCCGCACCAGCACACACGCGCCACCGCGCAGACACGCACACACACACACTTGCACATACATCGCACACACATACAGAGATTACACACACACACATATATATATATATACAGATATAATCAACACAACTTGCACCACCGCCACCATGCCGGAAACCGGCGGCGACGGCGGCACCACAGAATGAACAACAGCCAAAACAGAAGAAGCAGGCGGCAAATAATTACCAGGACACAGGAAGCAACACGGCTCGAGAGAAACGAAAGGAAGAAGAAACAGAGAGAACCGAATAAACGAGAGAGAACAGAGGAGTAGACCGAGAGAGAAGGGGGGGTGGGGGGATTTGGGTTTTTTTTATTAACTGCCAAAAGGTGTTGCGCAAGGGAAGGGACACGTGTCCCTGATTATTAAGAAACTGCCACGCTGCAAATTTTAGGATAGATACAAGAATTTAAGAGCTGAATTTGTCCCGAAACTTAAAATTAACGGGCTGAGGTGCACGAAATTTAATACCCGAAAATTATGAAAATAATATCAAAATGTCATAAATAACCCGAAGTTTACAAAGACGTAATTTTTAAAAATTTTAAAACACTTTTTAGGGTGCTCTTTGTACCCGCTTTTTAATATATAATGAAACGACGCGCACGTGAAACGATTCTCAAAAATTTCTAAAATAATTTTAAAATTCTCCGCATATTATAACCTTCATAAAATATGAGTTTCGTAATTTTTGAAATTTGCATAATTAAATATGGATTTTACAACCAAACACACTCAGAAAATCATTTAAAAATAAATAATTAATAAAATGTTGATTTCTCAATTTTATAAAGTCCTAAAAATAATTATTGAAATTATAAAATTAGAAAACCAATTTTAAAGATAATCCAAATATTTATGGAATTAAAACTACGATAAAATCACTATCACAAGTCAAATAAAATCATATAACTCATTAGTAAATCACACAATTCAACTCCACATATCAACGAATCATAAATAATTAAATAAAAATCAACACTGCTGCCATAAACCAATACACACATTTTATTTATTTACTTAAACCTTTATTACACTTCCAAATAAAATAAAAATACACGAGTCGTTATATCCTTTCCCCCTTAAAAAGATTCCGTCCCCATAATCTGACTCAGCTAAACAAATGAGGATATTTATCAAGCATGTCTTACTCTAATTCCCAAGTAGACTCTTCTACTCGAGGATTTCTCCACAAAATTTTTAATATAGGAATTGCTTTGTTCCTAAGGACTCGTTCCTTACGGTCTAGGATTTGGACCGGTTGTTCCACATAGGACAAATCTGGTTGAAGTTCAATGGGTTTATATTCTATGACTTGATTCGAATTAAGGACATAGGGTTTCAATATAGATACGTGGAACACATTATGAATGTGCTGCCACTGCGGTGGTAACGCTATCTCGTAAGCGACCTTTCCCACTTTCTTCAAAACTTCAAAGGGTCCTATAAATCTAGGGCTGAATTTACCCTTCTGACCAAACCGTACTAACCCTTTCCAAGGTGATACCCTGAGTAACACTAGAGCTCCTATCTTGAAGTCCATATCTTTCCTATGTAAATCTGCATACTTTTTCTGTCTATCTTGGGCTGCTTCTATCCTTTTCCGGATCAACACTATGGCATCTCTGGTTTGCTGAACCAACCCAGGACCTAACACTTTCTTTTCTCCTACATCATCCCAATACAACGGTGATCTACACTTACGCCCATACAAAGCTTCGTAAGGCGGCATCCCAATACTGGCATGATAATTGTTATTATACGAGAACTCAATCAAAGGTAGTGCTCATCCTAATTACCTTTAAAATCCAAAACACAGACTCTCAACATATCCTCTATGGTCTGAATCGTTCTTTCACTTTGACTGTCCGTCTGGGGATGATAAGCGGTGCTCATATTTAATTTCATTCCTAGGCACTCTTGGAATTTAGTCCAGAACCGGGAATTAAATCTCGGGTCTCGATCTGACACTATAGAAACAGGCACTCCATGTTTGGTAACTATCTCATCCAAGTACAACTTGACTAACTTTTCCAACGAATATCTTTCATTGATCGGAAGGAAATGTGCTGACTTAGTCAACCTATCAATGATTACCCAAATAGCATCATGATTCGCTCTCGTCCTTGGCAATCCCACTACGAAATCCATAGCAATGTCTTCCCATTTCCATTGGGGAATCTCCAAAGGTTGTAACAATCCACTCGGTCGTTGATGCTCTGCTTTCACCGTTTGATACACATGACATCTACTTACCCAATTGGCAATATCCTTCTTCATTCATGGCCACCAAAAATTTTCCTTCAGATCCTGGTACATCTTGGTACTACCAGGGTGGATAGAAAACCTAGAGTTATGTGCTTCCTGCAATACTTCGTTCTTCAACTCCGTTACATTAGGAATCCAAACTCTGGACAAAAATCTATATAAACCTTGACTATCTTTTTGAGTACACAATTCTTCTCCCGTCAAGGTATCCAACTCTTGTTCCATAACTCCTTCTTGACATCTTCGAATCTTTTCCATCAATTCCGGCTGGAAAGTACTTCATACAATTGCTCTTGGCTTTCGCCAGATACTCGAATCTCAATTTCCATTCTTTCTAAATCTTGTGTTAATTCCTCCGCAATCTTAAACATATTCAGTCTTTCTTTTCTACTCAAAGCATCAGCCACCACATTGGCTTTACCTGGGTGATAATTAATCGAACAATCATAGTTCTTAATCAACTCCAACCACCTTCTATGTCTCATGTTTAAATCTTTCTGCGTGAATATGTACTTCAGGCTCTTATGATCTGTGTAAATATCGCATTTCTCGCCATACAAATAGTGACGCCATAACTTTAAAGTAAATACTATAGCCGCCAATTCAAGATCATGAACTGGATATTTCTGCTCGTGGGGCTTTAACTGTCTGGAGGCATAAGCAATCACTTTGTCATGCTGCATTAACACAAGTCACAATCCTTTTAAAGAAGCATCACTATAGATTACAAAGTTTCCCGTCTCATCTGCAATGCTAACACTGGAGCCGTCACAAATCTTCATTTTAATTCCTGGAAACTCTCTTCACACTTTTCCGTCCAAACGAACTTCTCATTTTTCCTGGTCAACTTGGTTAGTGGGGATGCAATCTTCGAGAAATCTTTCACAAACCTTCGATAATATCCTGCTAATCCAAGAAAACTCCTTATTTCTGTTGGTGTCTTCGGTTGTTCCCACTTTGATACGACTTCGATCTTTATCGGGTCTACTTTAATACCTTCCTTACTCACCACATGTCCAAGAAACTGTACTTCCGTCAGCCAAAACTCACACTTAGAAAACTTCCCATACAATTGCTTTTCTCTTAACTTCTGAAGGGCAATCTGCAGATGCACTGCATGATCTTCTGGATTCTTCGAGTATATGAGGATGTCATCAATAAATACAATAACAAACTTATCCAAATACTCCTTGTATACCCTATTCATCAAATCTATAAAAGCCGATGGTGCATTCGTCAACCCAAACGACATCACTAGAAACTCGTAATGGCCATACCGTGTTCTGAATGCAGTCTTGGGGATATCTTCAGGCTTTATCTTCAGTTGGTGGTAGCCAGATCTTAAGTCAATCTTTGAGAAGTAACATGCTCCCTTGAGCTGATCAAACAAATCATCGATTGGTGGCAAAGGATACTTATTCTTTATTGTCAACTTGTTCATCTCTCTATAATCAATACATAATCTCATGCTTCCATCCTTTTTCTTCACAAATAGCACTGGAGCACCCCACGGGGAAACACTGGGTCGAATAACTCCTTTATCCAATAATTCCTGAAGTTGCTTAGCCAATTCTTTCATTTCCATCGGGGCCATCCTGTATGGAGCCTTAGAAACAGGTTCAGCTCCAGGTATCAAATCAATGGAAAACTCTATCTCACGATCAGGTGGCAATCTTGGTAATTCTTCTGGGAAAACGTCAGGGAATTCTCTTACTATAGGGATCTCATCCAAAATAGGGATCTCTTTCTTCATATCCACCACATGAGCCAAGTACGCCTCACATCCTTGTCGCATCAATCTTTTTGCTTGCATCACTGAAAGGAACTTCCTATCTTGTCTCTGTCCTTGGTAGCTGATTCTTTTATTCTCTGGGGTGTACATAACAACTCTTTTTTTCTTACAGTCTATATTCGCCTTATATCGAGACAACCAATCCATACCTAAAATAACATCAAAGTCTCCCAACTCGAAGGGTATTAAGTTAACAGGGAACATGTACCATAAAATCTCTAGGGAACAACTACGACAAAATTGTTTTACTTGTACTTTATCTTTATTAGCCAATTCTATGGTCAGAGGTTCGTCTAGGTCTTCTAACATCAATTGTATTTTATTCACAAAATTCACAGATATAAAAGATTTGGATGCTCCTGAATCAAACAAAACGTTAACAGGTACGGAATTAAGAATAAGCGTACCTGCAACCACATCGGAGTCATGAACTGGAGACTCCTGGGTCATCTTAAAAGTCCTAGCTCTAGCAGTACTGGTTGCTGGACCTTGAGACACACTCCTTCCTTGCATCACTGATTTGCAATTCCTAGCTATGTGTCCCACTTTACCGTAACTAAAACAAGTAATTCCTTGAATCTTAGACTTACACTCCGTAGAATAGTGACCTTTCTGTCCACACTTAAAACAATTAATATTCTCTCAGCACTGTCCACTGTTCTTTTTCCCACACGTCTTACAATCAGCCACTGGCTTACTCATCCTCGTCGGGGCAGAGTTAACTGATGTTGTACCGGGTTTAGCTTGGGGAAAGTTCTGCCTTCTAAACTTCTTATTCTTATTCTTGCCAAACTAACGCTGGAACTTCCGACTTGCTATTCCTGATTCTGACTTAGCAGGTCCACTTTCAAATTTCCTCTTCTTCTCACCCTGCTCCTTTGCAGCTAACTTCTGATCATTCTCTATCACTAGGGTAGCCTGGACTACTGAAGTATAAGTCTTAAGCTGTAAAGCTACAACTCCACTCCTTATTTCTGGCTTCAACCGTTGTTGAAACCGTTTCGCTCGTTGAGCTTCTGAACTCACATATTCCGTGTTATACGGGCCAACTCCATAAACTTCGCTTCATATTCCGTGAAACTCCTATCTCCTTGTTTCAGTTCCAAAAATTCCATCTCCATTTGACTTTGGAGACAGTCTGGAAAGTATTTTTCCAAAAACAATTTTGTAAATCTGGTCCAGGGAACTGGACCTTCTTCTTCTAGGGCTCGCGTAGATTCCCACCAATAATTCGAATCATTCCTCAGAAAATAACTAGCATAATCAGTCTTTAAATCCTCACTCACCTTGGTGAGCGCAAACGTTTTTTCCATTTCCTTTAACCATATCCTGGCAGTAACAGGATCTACTTTTCCTTTAAACTCTGGGGGCTTTACTGCTTGAAAAGACTTAAAACTAACCCCTTGATTTGCCCCTCTCATCTCATGCCGCTGTTGGATTTGTAGTTGTTGCTGTTGGATTTGCTGTTATTGTTGCTGTATGAGCTGTTGTTGCTGTTGTTGTTGATGTTATAATTGTTGTTGTTGCTGCTGGAATTGTTGTTGTTGTTGGGCCAGCTGTACAGTCTGCTGACGCAACAAGTTCATCAAGTCACTCATGGAAGGATCCCCATCAGATCCGTTATTGGGCTGAGAATTTCTCTTTGGTGGCATCTCCTGAAACATAACAGTCATATATAAGAAAATGGATTGCTCCAGCAGTTTATATTTATGCATCAGGAGAACGTTGCCACAAAGACAATATTCTCATCCCCAGTTTATTGGATCCGTCCTGAGTAAATGATTATAATCTAAAAATGCCAGCAACAGAAACAACAATAATAATAACAACAATAATAGCAACGCACAATATATAAAACTGAACAATAAGATAAAGCAGCTGAAACACAGTAACCAACAGAATCCAGCTAGTACAACTGAAAATCCAACTGAAAAGAACCATCCGAATACACACCAAAATTGGATGTCATAGCAGTCTCTCCTACTACAAACTATCACAACATAATGTACATATACAAAGTAAACAACTACAGAACTCCTAGAGGTCAACTCTGAGCTCTGTATCCCTCTACTGCAGCTCTGTCTAGCCACTACCACTACCACCAATGGAACCTAGCTCAAACACTAACCAGTTCACTAGGTCCTGATACTGCACAGCTCTGAACTCTGAACTAATGAAACGGTCAACAGATCTAGCCCTCTCTACAACCATCTGGGTCAATGCTCTCACACGGGCTCGCACCTCAGGGGAAGGGGCAGGGATGCCCTGGAAAGGTGCAACAGGTACCTGATCAAACTAAGCAGCAAACTTCAGACTCTGATCTCTGATAAAGGAAGTATTCACCGCCCTATGAACATGGTAAGGGATCGGTGAAGAAGTACCACTAGGGGCCACAGGAGGTACTGGAGGTCTCATCATGGAAGAACTGGGACTGCAGCCGGGAGGGAAATCCCTGACAGCAGATACAGACCTACGTACCCAACGGGGACGAGGACCAGATCCAGGGATGTCTTGAGACACAAAAGAAGGGACTGGTGGAGGAGGCATAGGGGTCTCCTCGGTAACAGCATCAGGGGGTCTCTCGGAATCTGAGCTATCCGAATCAGAGGGATTCTCCCGAGATGGAGAGCTCGAAATCGCAATAGGCCACTGTCAACATAATAAATATACAGGCAAGACACAACCAGGTCAAGGCAATTCTATCAAACATTTAATAGATGCCAGGGTAACACCGTCGGAACCCTCGACTGACTCTAAAGATTTGCTCCTCTATATGAGTTGCTGACTCACTCCTAAAGACTCACATTATCACCTACTCGACACAATCCCTAACCTGAATCTGGGACTTGAACCTGTAGCTCTGATACCAACTGTGACGGCCTCAACCCCGGGGTCAGGAGTTGACGTCACTAAACACAACTACCAACAAATATAAATAACAGAATTATTATAAACATATACTAATTTGACCCCAAAACCAAGATCCGATCTAGGTTCAAGTATAATTCAGGTTTTTACTATTATAAACTCTTTATTCAACATCTAACACACACTAACTTTATTCAGCAACTCCTCAGACCTCATGGCCTGATATAAACTACCTCAGAGGAGCCGGGTCCAGAAGGGGTGGGAACGTGGGTCGGTCTGAATGATCTTCTAGGCATCTGCGAGATATACATAACAGTTTGCAAGGGTGAGCATAATCGCTCAACAGTACCAAGATATGAATAACAGGATAAAACAGTAATATAACAATAATAGGATCAGAGTTATAATCATGGTATCAACATTTCATAATGAAAATCAGAGATAACTGGATATCACTAACTAGCATGCTTTGTTAAAACAACATAGTAGTGTGCTGTGTTAATACCCGAGTCCAATTTTAGCATGCTAATCATTTTTATAAAATCGCTGTATCACCTATTTATGCTCTTATATAAATCATAAATCCCAATCAGATCCATACCGGATATGTGAAGACAGCTGATCAGGCTATCAACACCAGACGGCTCTAACTGCCATCCCATTTACCTGTTCTGAAACTCTGAGACTAGCTAGGTCTCTGATCTGCTGGACTAATCGGTTTTATAGTGCGCGCAACCGAATTAGCCTTTTACACCACCACAATAGGCCTACTCTGTGCCCAATGTATCCCATATATGACCGTTTTATCCAGTTTTCAAAACACTTGTACCTATCTCATTTTCAAAATCCTTTATTTAACCAGCGCACAAATAAAATCCGTTTCGCAAATCATTCCATTCGAGATAGGTACCTTTTTGAAGTTACTTCTCCCCAAAACAATTTGAAAACAGTGATTTATAACTACGGGGATACGCAACTGAAAACATTTCTTTTCCATTACGAGAATAAAACATTTAGCTATTCATATGCACTGAACCATAAAAGAATAGTCAGGGGTACTTGCCTTGCAACGCTTTACAAAACCCTAAGTAGCTTTCACGCTGACTTCGATCCTGGGAAAACTCGACTGGGATCTACAAATACAGAATACCCTACTTAATATACCGACATGCTTGATATCCTCAGATTCTAACAACCCAATCCGATAATCCGACTCGTATTATTATTATTATATCTATAACCACGTAATCACATATCCCAAACATAAATAGGGGTAACACGTAGAATATAATTATGTACGTTTACAAATATATTTTTAGAAAATTATGGCAGCAACTTCTTTATTTATAAGACTACCCGTCGATTATAATCGATGTCAACAATTCTCAACAATCCGAACTATTGCTCCATCATTTTATACAACATACATCTCACCATTCACAATTAATCATTTAAGTCCGAAAATATTTTATGTAATTATTTTATTTATTTATAAAATTTAGGACTCAGAACATCGTCATCACCGTCCACCGTTGACTCACCGAAGTTCATCGTCTACGGCGGCACAATTTATTGGCGCCCGATATAATACGGGTTCCCAAATAAATTATACCGATTAATATTATTGGTTTCCCGCAACAAACATTTTATTTCACAAATAATAATCAAATTTGTTTCCTGCAGAAAAAGAAATAATAATTTAAATTTATAATATTCAACCAACTGCATAATCTCGGCCCAACAGGAAGAGGCCCAAACAACCGAGCCCAATTTCAAGGCCCAATAGGTGCGGCCCAACAGAACCAACCCAACAACAAGAACACAGCCGCACAACACTGTGCACAGCCGCACCAGCACACACGCGCCACCGCGCAGACACGCACACACACACACACACTTGCACACACATCGCACACACACACACAGAGATTACACACACACACACACACATATATATATATATATATATATGTATAGATATAATCAACACAACTAGCACCACCGCCACCATGCCGGAAACCGGCGGTGACGGCGGCACCACAGAAGGAACAACAGCCAAAACAGAAGAAGCAGACGGCAAATAATTATCAGGACACAGGAAGCAACACGGCTCGAGAGAAACGAAAGGAAGAAGGAACAGAGAGAACCAAATAAACGAGAGAGAACAGAGGAGTAGACCGAGAGAGAAGGGGGGTGGAGGGATTTGGGGTTTTTTTTTATTAACTGCCAAAAGGTGTTGCACAAGGGAAGGGACACGCGTCCTTGATTATTAAGAAACTGCCACGCTGCAAAATTTAGGATAGATACAAGAATTTAAGAGCTGAATTTGTCCCAAAACTTAAAATTAACGGGCTGAGGTGCACGAAATTTAATACCCGAAAATTATGAAAATAATATCAAAATGTCATAAATAACCCGAAGTTTACAAAGACGTAATTTTTAAAAATTTTAAAACACTTTTTAGGGTGCTCTTTGTACCCGTTTTTTAATATATAACGAAACGACGCGCACGTGAAACGATTCTCAAAAATTTCTAAAATAATTTTAAAATTCTCTGAATATTATAACCTTCATAAAATATGAGTTTCGTAATTTTTGAAGATTTCCATAATTAAATATAGATTTTACAACCAAACACACTCAGAAAATTATTTAAAAATAAATAATTAATAAAATGTTGATTTCTCAATTTTATAAAGTCCCAAAAATAATTATTGAAATTATAAAATTAGAAAACCAATTTTAAAGATAATCCAAATATTTATGGAATTAAAACTACCATAAAATCATTATCACAAGTCAAATAAAATCATATAACTCATTAGTAAATCACATAATTCAACTCCACATATCAACGAATCATAAATAATTAAATAAAAATCAACACTGCTGCCAAAAACCAATACACACATTTTATTTATTTACTTAAACCTTTATTACACTTCCAAATAAAATAAAAATACACGAGTCGTTGTACCATCCCCAACCAAGAAGTCAGGGGCAGGGAGATACAGAATCTCAGGATATGGAGGAAAAAGAAGATAATGAAGGTAAACAGAACAAGGACAAAGAATTCTGGGTTCTCTATTTTTGATGGAGCATCAGAATTAAATTCTAGTGGAGCAGGGTTAGTTTTGCAAAGCCCCGATGGATTCTTGATTGATTATGCTATAAAGTTAGATTTTCTAACTATAAATAATTAAGCCAAGTATGAAGCTCTGATAGCTGGCCTTGGTCTAGCAGGGACGTTGAGAGTCAAAAACTTGAAGGTTTGTGGGGACTCAAAGCTGGTGGTATCCCAGCTTAAGGGGGAATTTGAGGCAAGAGATGAAACAATGGCAAAGTATGTATGCCTAGTAAGGGTCGTGATGACTCAGTTCGATGAATGCCATGTTAAACACATTCCAAGGGAAGAAAATGCTAAGGCCGATGCGTTATCCAAATTTGCCTCATCAGGAATAGAAGAAAGCTCTGGGAGTGTGTACTTTCGTGTTTGAAAACACGGAGCATAGGCGTCAAATTAATTGCCTCCATAGGACTTGAAGGGTCATAGATAGATCCTATTAAGGCTCATCTGCAAACCGGGTGGCTTCCTAGTGATGCAGTGGAAATAAGAAAGTTGTTTGTATGAGCTTTAAGATACTCTCTAATTGATGGGATTCTTTATAAAAGATCTTTTATAGTTCTTTATTTAAGATTTCTCAGGCAAGATGTGGCTCAACTTGCTTTGGAGGAAGTACATGAGGGTATATGTGGCCAACACTTGGGGGGCAGGGCCTTAGCCCATAAAATTACCCGTTTAGGGTTCTATTGGCCAGAAATGATGGCTGACACCAAAATATATCTGAAGAGATGTGATCATTGTCAGAAACATGCCCCTGTAGTAAGGCAACCTCCCGAAATGCTTACTTTCATAAACTCCCCAATCCTATTTGTTATGTGGTGAGTGGATATTCTCGGGCTTTTCTCAATGGCCACTGCTCAAAGGAAGTTCTTGATTGTAGCGATTGATTACTTTACCAAGTGGATTGAAGCTAAGCCACTGGAAAAGATTATAATTAAGCAAGTCGCTCAGTTCCTATGGGAGAATATTATGTGCAGGTACGGGATTCCCTGAATCATGGTGACTGACAACGGAACGCAATTCAATAATAAAGAGTTCAGGAAGTATTGTGAAGAGAATAAAATTAACTTGAGATTCACCTTTATTGCTCACCCTCAAGCTAATGGGAAAGCAGAGGTTGTAAATTGGATCATTCTAGATGGGTTAAAGAAGAGGATTGAAAAGTCCAAAAGTAATTGGGTGGATGAAATACTGCCAATACTTTGGGCCTACAGAACTACATGTAGAGTCACAACATGAGCAACGCCTTCATTTTAGCATATGGAGTAGAAGCAGTTGTACTAGTAGAAATATCATAATCGTCCCCAAGGATCCAAGCATTTAACGCTGAGGAAAATGAGGAAGGGCAAAGATTAGCCCTAGATTTAATAGATAAAGTATGAGATGCAGCACACACAAAGATTGTGGAATATCAGAAAAAAAACCTTTTTTCTACTACAACCTGAGGGTGAAAGAGAGATTCTTCAAAAAATGAGATTTGGTCCTAAAGAAGGTGGAAGCTTCTGGAGTTGGGCAAAAAGGAAAGCTCGCCCCAAATTGGGAAGGGCCTTACAAGGTTAAGAGCGTTCAAGGAAGATGATCTTACAAATTGGACCATGGACGGAGAAGAAGTACCTCAGACTTGGCATGCTCAAAACCTAAAGATTTACTACAAATAGTTCGTACTTATTAAGGTGGTAACAAGGTTCAAAAGCACCATGAAGATTTGCTTGCTTAGGGTTTTTATATCTCAGTTTTATTAGGATTTGCATTTTAGCTTGTAACTATCAGGTTCGAACCCATCTTATATAAGGTTTTGAAAGACCAGGTTATATTTTTGAGTTCAAGTTATCTCAAATTTTAAAGAATCGGATTATGCGTTGTTTGTTTAACAAAATCTATGATTCCATTATTCAATGCATGACTCTTAAAACTGTATGGTTCAAATTATTTTCAGTCTTGATTCCATTATTCAATGCATGACTCTTAGAACTGTGTGATTCAAGTTACTAATCAATCAAAAAGCAGTTAAAGCAAGAAAAATGACATAAATAAAACCCCGAAGAGTAACAAAGTCAGAATTTCAAAAAGTATTTTACAAAATGAAGGAAATACAAAAGGGAAAAGCTAAGCATTCGATTTAGAAGGCCCGGACTCCTCGAAGACACTCTCCGAAGTCTCCTCGGAAGTTTCCTGAGTTGGCCCCTCGGAGGTTTCCTCAGAAGTCTCCGCTGAAGTCTCCTCAGAAGTATCCTCAGACACCATTTGAGGTGCTGGTCTTAGAGTCTCTTCCACTCTAGTCTTCTTCACACTAGGCTTGGCCTCTTCCTCGGAGAAGGATTCCTCTTCTCCGGAGCTAAAATCGGGCTCTTTCCTTTTTTGACCCTGGCTCTCGACTGGTACTTTGGACGAAGAAGCTCTAGGGTCAGGAGAAGGGATGGATCGTTCCTCTTCGTGAATAAGGTCCACAACCCTGTCTGTGACTCCCCCTAGCCTTGGGATTTTAAGAGGGCAAGGGAACGATTCTGCCTCGAGTATTTTCGGGTATTCAGCCTGAACGGCCTCAACCGCAATATCCCAGCCTTCCCTGTAGCTCACAGGGTGAGTAAGGGCATCTTGCTCCTCCATCAGTCCTTAAACTCCCGAGTATCCATCCAGACGTCAAACTTTTTTTTGTTTTCATCGTTTAAAATGACAATTTTGGCACGGGAAGTTTCTAAATAAGAAGTTGAGGAGGCAAGATGGGCCTTAAGGCTCTCGATCTGTTGATTGGCCTCATTAAGCTTCTTAGTGGTGTCATTATAGGCCACTTTCCAAGCCTTAGCTTAGTGAAGCGCCCTATAGAAATGGACGTTTTCCTGAAATGAGAGGAAAGGAATGAAAGAAAATAAGTTTCGCCTAAGAAAAGGCAAGTAAATAAAAAAGGTATGGCAAAGACAAGTTACCGTCGCCAGGGCCTGAGTGCCAAACAGCTCATTAGCCTCCAAGTCCTGTTGAAGGATAAAATCTTTGTAGTCTACCGGGGAAATAGACTCAAGCCGCCATTCTTTGGCATGCTTCATGTTTCCAACGATCGTGTCCTTTCCCCGAATTCCCCATGATGGCTGAAAGAAGGCCCCTGGATTTTGTCTTGTGCATAGGGGTTGGCTGGGGCCTTCTTCATCCCCTTCCCCTGCCTGGAGCAGAAATTCAGGGAAGCGATCCCCAAGGCGCAGATTTTTGAAGAACTTCCCCCCCCCCACTTCATTCTGGTGGTTTCTAAGTCCTTAGGCTTAGTCACCTCCACTATTTTTTCGGCAGCTGTACAAAAAGAGAAAAAACAGTTGAATATGCTACAAAGAAGAAATTTCGAAATAAGTTAAAATAAGAATTTAAAACTTACTCCTCATAGAGACGGGAGAAAGTCCGCGTTCAACCAGGAATGTCTCCCTGATAAGATCCCCGGAATGGGATGTCCCGTTGTCCTGAGTAAGGAGATTGAAGGCCTTTTCCTCCTCTTTAGACAAAACGATATCGTTAGGGCTGCCATCAACAACCTTCCCAAAGGATGAGCGAAAGAGCGTGCCCCAATCTTCGACTTCCCAAAGAAGATAAACAAATTCATTTTTCCACCCTAAATTATTATCGGGAATAGACTTCCTGTTAACGATATGAGGGATAGTTGGGCGTTGATTCAAGGTAACCCACCCTGGATTCTTGTCAGAGCTATTTTTAAATTGAAAAATCTTCCTGAAAATTGTGACGGAGGGGGGCACATTGTGCTTGGCGTATTGCGCCAAGAAACAAAGGATTAGCCTCTAAGTGTTGGGAGGAAGCTGGAAGGGGTTGATCTCAACATTTGCAAGAAGAAATGGAATGAAAGGGTGGAAGGGAAACCTGATTCCAGCCCTTAGTATGTCCCTGAAGACATATAAAGCATCTTTATTCCAATGGCAAACCCTGTCTGAGGTGCCTGCGAAGATCAACTTATAGGGCTTTTGAATCCTGAACATATTGGTTAATTTCTCAAGCTCCTTGGCATCATAGAACGTGCTGATGTGATCAAATGCGTTCAGATGAGCGTTGTACGGATATTCATCCCCCCGAGTATTGATCATATCGATCAGGGAAGAATACCTTGATCGAATGGGGAATTCATTCGACTTACTAGTCACGTTCATCTTAGTCAATCGAGCTGATTTCTTATCTACCATCTGAAAAATAGAAGATCATGCTTTTTAGGCGCAGACAAATACGAATTGATGCATATAATGTAAAATTTTGGAAAGCCGTGGATTATGCAGAAAATTACAGAAATCATATCAAGACACTCATATAACAACCCGGTACTTAAAAATAGAACTAGAAATAGAGTAAGAGAATGTCGATTATACCTAAAAAACTTGAAGAAGTGGACCAGAAACTAAGCTGGATTGTCTGGGAAATCTTTGAATTCCCTAAAAAAGACTTGGTGTTTTTTATAAGAAACGGAAAATCATGGAGTAAGACATGAGAATTGAGGAGAAAATGACTCAACTCACTCTCTTATATAGGCGAGTGGGGGAAGTTGAAGGGACCAAAAAGCCCATAAAAGCTAAAGCCCATAATAAAAAGCCCAATTTCTGGAACTTTCCAGAATATTCTTGAAAATTATTGAGAATTCTAAAAGAATATTGAAGGCCCAATCGAAATTGGATTAGAAATCAAAGCCTAGTCCAAATTGGTATAGAAAATTCAATGCCCAACCCAAATTGGATTAGGAAAATTAATGCCCAATCCAAATTGGATTAGGAAAATCAAGGCCCAAATCATAGGCCTAATATAGATGAAGAGCCCGGTCAAATGAGGTTTGAAAAACACATTGAAATGACCAGGATCTAGGTTGAATTCAAGGTCGTAAATCATGTTCGAAAACCTTCGAACAGGAACCCGATAAAGACCCCAAGAATCGACCAGAATCAAGATCGAGATCTAAGTCATGATTTATACTCACAATGCTTCGATCAGGAGCCTTGAAAATACGACCAGGAATGAGGTCGTGGTTTAGGTCGTGGATCCTAGTCGAACCACCATGACTAGGAGCCACATAATCATTCGAATAGGACATAACATGGAGCAAAAACTTCAACCAGGATCCTGGTCGAAATCCAGGTCATGGATCATGGTCGAATTTGTTCGACTAGATCCCAAGAGCTGGCCAAACTTTTGACTAGAATCCAGGTCGATTTATGAACTGGGATTGGGGACATTAATCGATTCAAGGCATATTCTAGTATAGGAAGCCTGTAAGGAAAAATCCTAGAAATTAAAAAAAAATCCTGGAAATTAAGAAAAATCCTAAAAATTAAGGAAAATTCCATTGAATATATATGGAAATTCCAGAAAATATCCCGAAGCTTCGAATAAAGCAAATCATTGTAAATGTGTAGGTCGCTCCACAGTTTACGTTAAAAATGATATCCTGTAAGGGAACAAATGAACTTAACTTCTTCGAAATCTTTTACGGTTTCCCAGAAGTTGGGGTGGGAAATAATAGGGAGTAAAATAAACCCCGATTGCATAATTAATATCGCATTAATTATACCCGAAATGGGCTGACAATAAAAGCCCATTTTAAGGGGCCCAAAACTGTAAATATTAAATAGTTTCGTAATTAATTATTATGAGTAAAAGACAGCTGATAAGTAAAGTCCAAATAAGGATACAACTCATGAAGATTGGCCTCCAAAAAATCTCATAGGATAAGGAATCAATTTCCTGCATTATAGGACTCCAAAGTCCACTCTAAATCTGAGAGTTGTCCACCAAGTCTCATAACCTTAACCCAATTCAAAGGAATCCCATGCCTATATAAAGGGTCTCACCCCACAAATCAGAACAATATTTTTTAACTTGATCCTTGGCAAACAACAAGGTACGTAGGCATCTTGTGAAAGGCAGATTGAGTCACGAGACACGAGAGCAGTCAAATCGAGCCTCGAAGCTCACTAACCCTGGCAATAAATACACCATAAGTTTTTACCCATAACACTCCTGATGTAACTATTGTATATGACTATTATTACATGACTGGACATCTAAGGGACAAATGTTATTGTATCCATGGGTATCCTTCATGGCACAAGCTATTTGGAAAACCTAAACCCAAGCCCAACTTTCTTCAGTCAAAGCCCTTATTAGTCGCTAATATCCATCAATCTAATTATAGCAAGATGTCTGGTATGTCTGGTAATACTACTATATGACCTTTTACATCATATAGTGATGGACTTGGATTGTCTGATGGACAATGTCAGCAATTGATCCAGTTCTTGCATATATCTATGCTTGACAGACATGTCGATCAAACATTTGGTTCAAATAATGATAACTCTGCAGGCACATGAACTCATTCTATTAACACCGTGCAAGTAACGTGTATGAATGATCATGTTGTTAATAATGTAAGTAGTACAGATCATCATCATACAAAGTGGATCATAGATACAGAGGAAACTGATCATATTACCATATTTCTATATTTATTAACATATGTGATGTGTGTTCTGCTAGTCTACAACTACCTACAAGACCATCTGCCTCTATTAGTCACACTGGAGATCTAATTCTCAATGCTTACATTACTCTTCATAATGTTTTATGTGTAAATTTATTCTCATACAATTTGTTATCCATCTCTAAGCTTCTCAAGGATACTACATATCAAGTTAGTTTTTTGGTTGATAAGTGTTATCTTCAGTATTCATCTTTGATGAAGGCACTGTAGATTGGTAGAGAAAATAATGGACTATAATTTTTTGACAAGGTTTCAGATCAGCCTACTCTTTTTCCAGCTGTACACACTACAACTGATTTGTGGCTCAAGTTGCTTCTTTAGACAAATGGCATGCAAGGATGGGTCATGTACCAACTGTTATCTTGAAGATGCTTCCATTAAATATATGTGTATCTACTTTGGATGTATGTGAAAGTTGTCACTTAGCTAAACAATCTAGGTTAGCTTCCAAACTCTACTCATACTAGTGAACATCTGTTTGATTTAGTACATTCAGATTTACGGGGACCTTATTATTTTCACATTCATGGTAATTATCGAATGTTCTTGACTATGGTTGAAAATAAATCTCGTGTTACATGGGTATATTTACTATCTGATAAAATTATGGTAGCTACTATATTCAAGGAGTTTATACTTCATATTGAAAATCAATTATATACAGTTGTGAAGGTGCTACGTACTAACAATTGTACGGAGTTTATCAATAAAAGTTTAAACTAGTTTGTTAGGAATCACTTGTATTTTTCATGATGAACAAAACATATAACATGATCATTCATTAAGTAAGTGTAGTTATCAATGGTTAATCATCATTTGTTGATAGCCGTTGGTAGAGTAGCTTATCTACTAATAAGTTTTTGAAGCATTTTTATGTAAATCTCAATAAATAGTCATAAATGTAATTATTTATTCTATGGTCATCACTAACTCAATGGATAAATAGAATAAGATGGATAATTATAAATATTCGATGCCATGTAATTCTAATTAAGTGACGTGAGTCATCAATGGCTAAGGAGAACAAACTTTCAATGCCTAATGGGATCAACCCATCAACTGCTAAGAAGATTACACTATCAATGGCTAGAGTAACAAAGAGCGTTTGACAGTGACTTAACAGAGCACATATATCAAATCTGACAAAGCACATGGGTTGATAGAAGATCTCAATTTGAAAAATGGGATCCAAGACAAAATGTGCATATGAACTTAGACTCTAAAGAAGAAGAAACATTCCATTTACATGCATGATAAATTGGAGGGATATTCAAAGCAATATATCAAGATACAATCTAGCCTCATTTGTCAAGCATCACGGGGAAAGAGAATGAAGAAGAAATCTTGATGGACCTCGAAGATTGTGCTATATATTGGTGATATATAAACCAAGTATTAGTAATGTATTCTCTAATAAATAAATTTATAGAGTTTTTCATAGAGCTTAGTTGAGAGCATTATCTCTGAGAGAAATATTGTAAAAAGAAGCTGTGAAATTCTTCAAATTTACACAAACTATATCTTCAATATTTAACTCATGTGGCAAGTCAAAAGAAAACCACCTGAAATTTTTGTGTCCTGCATATTTATTTCAGTTTAGCAATTGTTCAAGTTTAAAAAAGTTAAAATTTGTAATTTGTATTCAACTACCCCCTTTACAAATTACCACAACATTGATTGTTAGTAAATAACAATTGGTATCAGAGCAAGCTCTCAACTTATATAGGGTTTAAATATCTTGAAACTACATAATCAGTCATGGGTAAGAAGGATGTTGGTGTGAAGATTCCAATTCTGGACAAGGAATTTTATTCTTATTGGAAGGTGAAGATGAGGCTTCACTTGATGTCTCAGGATGAGGGTTTTGTCAACTGTATTGATAATTGTCCTCATGTTCCTATAGAGATAATTACAAGACTTGTAGTAGCTGATGGAATTTTTGGTCCTGACAGAATAGTTGTGAAGAATCCGGTTGACTACTCACTAGAGGATCTGAAGAAAGTCAACAAAGATAAGAGGACTATGAACATCCTGTTTAATGATATAGATTCTGGCATGTTTGAATGTGTCATGAATTGTTCTACAGCTAAGGATGTCTGGGATACCATTCAAACTCTATATGAATGAAGGATCTGAACAAGCTAGAGAGAACAAGATGCAACTTCTCATACAACAATATGATTACTTTAACTCTATTCCCGGTGAGGGATTGAGTGAAAGATTCAACAGATTTCAAAAGTTGTTGAATGGACTAAAGGTGCATGAAAGAGTACGTGAAGTTAAAGATTCGAGTCTGAAGTTCTTGAGATCTATTCAAAAGGAATGGAAGTCGACAATTGTTTCTGCTATATATGATTAGAGGGAATACAGTCTTGATAGACTAAATGGAGTCTTAAAGACTTATGAGCTGGAATGCAACAGGATGGAGAAATTAAAAAGGGCCAAAGAAAAGATAGATCCATAGCCCTTGTTGATTCCAATCATTGTGAGAAGCAAGTGGAAGCCAAAGTAGAATCTACAATAAATGAATCTGAAGTAGCAAAACTAAAAACATCAAAAGGAAAAGTCAAAGAAGTTGAAGTTGAGAGTGACTCATCTTTACAGATGATCTAGAGGAGCTTAATGAACACATGGCCTTCTTGTCAAAAAGATTTTATAATTTGAAGTTCAAAAGAAAATCTTTCTTTGATCCATTCAACAAAGAGCTCATGTAACGCCCCTAAATTCGAGGTCAGGAATCTGGGTCATCACGCCATCCTTAAATAATGTATAACCTGTATTGATTCAATAAATTAACAGACGCCAATCTCGTGCACACACACACAAGCATACGAGTTATAGCCTTAGAAATGATGTACGAAATGTAATCTTCTTTTATAACAACTCAATGTACTTTACAGGATCTTAAACAATTATTCGTAACCTCTACATAAAGTTACAATAATTACTACTAACATCTTATACCTATCTGAATACTCTAGTCTACCTGAGACAAAGCTGCAAGGGATTCTCCCCATGATTTTGAGTGACTAAGCCCTACGTCGGTATACTGGTAATCTGTTCTGTTGTGACATTTAAAAGACAGCAAGAGTGAGCAATAATGCTCAGCCATAATAATCAACAGTATGAAAATATTGTTAAAGGAATTATATTAATCCATATAAGGATATGTATTTACTCAAAGTTGTTTTCTTGGTGATATACACCTCTTTTCAAAACCATTCTTTGATTGACTTATTAGTCTACAAATACCTTAATGGTAAACCCAGCACCTAGGCTTGAATTACGGTATTGCATCTCAATTCCAATTGAAAGAATATGACATTTACCGGAGCCACTGTATGCGATGATCATTCGTAATACGGAAATCTTTAACCTTTTCTACTTGTAGAAGGAAGACTTATTTACTCCTGATTATCACCCTGACCGCATTCAGGCTATGTGTCCCATTTCGGGTATGCACACACCTCACAAGTTTCTGAGTACACGAGTACCTTCGCATGCAGTATCTTTTCAGAGGTTCCTGAGTACACATAGTACCTTCGCCTGTGGTACTTTTGGTAGTCTCCCTAGTACTCATAGTACCGGGGTCTACCCCACCTTGTCCTTGGAAGAATCCTATCATATCCCGACAACTCGAACCACATCAAAGTTCTCCAAGCATTTTGCTTGTTGATAAGAACAGCTCATCTCATATATATATATATGTACTTCCGAGAATTTTTGGAGGAAGCACTAAGATAATGTACTTCCGAGAATTTAAATGATATTAAATCATTTAATAAATACTTAATAATTATTAAATAGTTAAACCTCGAATAATTCTATTTTAAAAGAATATTTGAAATAATATTCCTCAACTAATTTATGTTTAAAAATTTAATTTGATTTATAATAATATTAAATAATTGAATTAAAAATAAATAATCATTGGAGAATATTTTTCTTATTTAAATGAATATCTAAAATAATATTCATTGTTCGAGTAATTAAATATAGTTGAGGGAATACGATTTTTGGAAATTGTTTTCATTAAATTTCGAGGTACTTTAATATTTCGCAAGAGGACATCGAGTCCATTGGAATAAAATAGCTACGGACTTGTAATCGTCCAAGACATCTTCGGGATGATTCCTGGGTTTATGCTTTATGAAAACTGACCGACTGTCGGTCTTACAACTTATACATCAGCGCTCTACTATAGCATTAATATTTTTAAATAAAACACCTCCGCAATACTTCCAGGTTTTAATCAAATTATACTGACCGATCCTCGGTCTAATATATACACATCATATATACAACGCTACTCTCTAGCGTTATCTATTGAAATTCGGTAATATTCATATACCAAAATTATTAACATATCATATGATATTATATATCACAATTAGTAAAATATCGTAATACAACATCATGTATATATAACATTTATTTGAAAACAAACACAACACAACAGTTTTAAAAGGTAGGGTTTGAAAACTTGCCTCGAGTCCAAGATACGTTTTTCCGACTTCCTCTCATTCTGGGTTCTCTAATCAATAATATCATAATCTTAATCAGTATTCCTAATCCCATCACCGACTTATATTTCTGATAAGTACAATACTTCATAATTTTCAATATTCGACCAACTTGAAATAAGTATTAATCCTTAGTCGAAACGGACGGTGAAAGCGGTCTTCAAGAGTTGACTTTACCGAATGTTACTATTACACGAATCACACTCCAGCATTTTTAATAAATCAAAAACTTAATATATGAAAATGAAACCACCGCGAGGAGCTTTTTGACTATTTTTAATATTTATCATAAAAGTTTCACTTTGATAAAATGAGTTTAAATAGGTGAAAAGCATTTTAAAAGTTCGGTCAACTATGGAGTTTTACTATTCATAGCGTTTTCACTAAAACGTTGATTTCTCTCAAACCGTTAACTCAATAGACGCACCGTTTTCGCGTTCACGATCTACAAAAAATATATATAATTTTAAAATGATTTTCTAGGCAGAGGGTTAAAATCCCGAAGCAGCAGTTTTTAACAGTGGGTTGTGTTTGGTATTTGTACTCCGCGTGACCTCGGATCCAATATTTTTATAAAATCGAAATATTAATATTTTCCCTTGAAATTTTTTTGGCAGTTTGTAGACTCCATTTCTTACTCTCTGTAAAAAGGTCATGATTTTAGAATAATTTTAAGTCGATCATTTCTTACTTTTGAACTGTAAATCGAAATCAAGCGATTCAAGCGCCTAAACAATCTTAAAACAAGCTCTATCATGATCAAGTCTTATTTTTCAAGAAAATTAAGGTCATGATTCATTCGTTTTATCGATGTTACGCTTATGATTTGAGTTTCATTTTCGCTCTAAACTACTAATAATTAACCAACAATCATCATACCATCATCTTAAAACTTAATTCTCTCAAGAACATCAAGTTATTGAGGCCCATAACATCAACCTTAGTATCTAACTAACTAATCATTCAAGAAATCAACTTAACAACACTCATCTCAACATCAATCATAAAATCCATTCAAGAAGTCTTTAAGAGTAAGAGTTTATACCTTCTTTAGTACAAGGGATGCTAGAACTATGTTGTATAGGAATTTTATGGCTTGGATGATGCCCATAGTGGATAGATACCCTTCAAAACCTAAGCCAAGAAAATAAGTTAATTTTCGTATTTACTATTCATCCCCAACCTTAAGCAAGTATTTGACTATGATATACTAATTCAATGGCCAATAAATTTTGAACGTACCTTGTAAATGATACAAGGAAGCGTTTTTTAAGATTTGGTGATTTTTGAATTCCTAGAACTCAAGATATGGATTTTTCTTTCTTGGTGGTTTCTGATGGGCAGTTTCCATACCTCTCAGCAAAGATCTGGAAAAATGAGGGCCTTATACTGCTTAAATGGAAAAGTCGTGTGAGATACGAAGTGTAGCTCATCTCAAGAAATTTCTAACGAGCTATAGACCGCAATTTTTAAGGGGGAAATGAAGGAGATACAGTCTTTCTAAGTTGTCATTCCCAGTTTGGCCGAGTTGAAGAATGAAATGGGGGAGATAGAGAGTTTTTGCTTTGCTTGCTAGTTGCTTCTTATATAAGTGATATATTCTTTGCGTATATATTTTCTAGATATGCAAATCACATCAAATCTAGCTAGCTTGCTAATTTTCAAAGCTAGGTTACTAGCTTAGGTACTTCATTCACTATTCACTCTACTATTTGCCTAGCTAGGTTACTATACTTATTAGATTGGTTACTATTTGGTTACTAATATTTGGTTACATTTTTACTAATTATTTTGCATGGTTTTCATGGCTTGATATATTTTATTTATTCGCTTACGTATACGCTTGGTCGCTTATTCATTTTCGTAATAAATCTTCTTAAGCGATGCACGGGGTAAATCCTTTCTTATACGTCCTTTACGCTTTGAAACCTTGTACTTGGGTCTTAATTCGTAGGATTTTAGATTCCTAATTGTATTGTAATTCTCTTGTTCCTCGATAGTTCATAGATACGGTCGTTTTATAAATTTCGTTTTCTTTGAAAACTAATGTCGTTTACATACCCTCATTTGGTACGTATAATCCGGATGTCGACTCGAAAACTAAATTTCCCATGCATAACATAGTGTGGGCTAAAAAGTTTTCCCCACTCGTCAGGGTTACTATTCATCGAATGTTTTATAAAATCTCAAAAAATTGGGTTATTACAGTTCAGTTAAGGAATTTGGTTGATAAATCCAAATTCAAGTGTTGTAATTATGGGACAGCATGATACTTTGCAAATGAGTGCAGAAAGTTAAGAGACCCTAAAGGTGGTGAAGATGTGTATTACAAGAAAAAATATTTTGATCTATTAAAATAAAAAGAGAAAGATTTCATCACCTAGGAAAAATACTGGGCTGATGGAGATGACTCAGATGAAGAAGCTGAGTATGTGAATCTGGCACTAGTGGCTAATGATGATGGTCTTAAAGTTAGTTCGTTAAGTAGTCAGGTAATCACTACTGATCTGTCTAATTTGAGTAGGAGTGAATACAAAGAAATCATTAATGACATGACTTTTGAACTGTATTATTTGCATATTACTCAAAAATCTCCCAAGAAAGAAAATGTTAAAGTTAAAGAATCTCATGATTTGCTTGTTAAGAAAAATACTCTGTTAGAAACTCAGTTGTATGATTTTGTAAAATTGAAAAAGGATTACTTGGTAGTTAAAGATGATTTGCTTGATGTGCTGAAAAGGGAAGAAACTTTGAAACATTAACTTGAACGTGAACAAACTATTATTGCTAAATGGAAAGAATAAAAGTTATCCATTGAAAGAACTAATCAGTTTTTCCAAACAAGAAAAACTCAATGAGAAGTATGGTCCAGTTAGTAAGAACTTTGTGACTGGTGAGCGTAGAAAAACCAAGCAGGATAAGCAACAGGACATAGGTCACTTATCCAACAAAGCTTGAAGGATATGATTGAAACTAGTATAGGCTTCAAGAAAAGGAATAATAGAAATGGAAAGATAGGTATTAACAAACATAACAATTACACTCCAGATAATATGCTCCTAGAAAATATTGTTAATTAAAAATCTATGTTTATGCCTACTATGTCCATGCCAAAAATGTTTGTGCCTGCAATGCATTATTTTCCAATGCTAAATATGTTTAATCAAAATTGCAATAACATGCCATTCATTCCTAGTTTTTACTTTTCTGCATGTCACGCCATAGAACATGACAGAAATGAATAACATGTTTCTTCCTAACATGAATGTCATGCATCTTCAAAACTTTGAATCTGATTTGAACATTATTAACTCTGCTCAAAGATCAAAGGCGATAGTGGATCTTGATCCTCCAATACCTAAAGTTAAGAATGGTAAAAAGGCAAAGAAAGCATCTGACAAAATGGGACCCAAGAACACTTGGGTACCGAAGTCGAATTGAGTTGGATCTCTGGTCTGTGGATAGTGGAAAGAAGAAAAATCTCTGGTCTGTGGATAGTGGTTATTCAATACACATGACTGGTGATTCATCCCTACTCATAGAATTGAAGGAGAAAGTTGGCCCAAACATTACCTTTAGAGATGACAACAAAAGGTACACTATGAGATATGGCTTGATTTCAAAAGAAAATTTCATCATTGATCAAGTAGCACTAGTTGAAGGACTAAAGCACTACTTGCTTAACGTCAATCAACTTTATGATAAAGGTCTCAAAGTAGACTTTGATCTGGAAGCATGTGTTGTTACAAACAAGAAAAACATAAAGTGGTATTAAATGGAGTCTGAAAAGGAAATGTCTATGTAGTTGACTTTAATTTGACAGATGTTAACTCTATCACCTATCTTCCCAGTAAGACAATTATTGATGAAGGTTGGATGTGGCATAAAAAGCTGTCTCACTTAAACTTTTCAAGAATGAATGATTTGGTTAAGAAGGATCTACTAAGAGGAATGCCAAAATCTGAAAGATGGTCTCTGTGATGCTTGTCAACTTGGTAAGAAAAATAAAGCATCTTTCAAGAGTAAGATAGTCTCCTTAATTGAAAAACACTTGCAACTTCTTAACATGGATTTATTTGGACCAATCAATGTCATGTCTATCTTCAAGAAGAAATATTGTCTTGTGAATATTGATGATTTCTCCAAATTCACTTGGACCTTCTTCTTGCATTCAAAGAATGAAGCCAGTGAAATCATTAATAATCACATTAAGATAGTCAAAAATAATTCAAACTTGAAAGTGAGAAAGATTAGAAGTGACAATGGAATTGGGTTTAAGATGTAATATCTGGGAAAATTCTGTAAATATTTTGTGATATATAAAACAAATATTATCTGTTTATCTAAATTAAAATATTTATTTCCATGATTTAATGTATGTTAGATATAATTGCAGTCCTACAAGGACCGGGATATTTTTTGAATATTTGTTATATGTTTAACATGCAATTGTATGAAATAACACGCAATTTGGACATGTGCCAAATTACGTTTCTTCCGTGTTATATGTTAGAACTCATTTTGCGTGCATTTGAATATATATTATATTTGTTTTCAGGATTTATTTTAAGTTTAGAAAGTATTTTGGTTTAGTAAAAATTATCGGATCGGAACCCGACCGGGCGTAAAAGCCCACAAAATTTGTATTTATGTTTTTATAAAATCAAAGGCTCTTCAAATAGTTAGTGTTTTCGTATTTTTGATGTGCGTAATTTTCGAGGAATTTTGATATAAATATTGTAATTATTTATAAATTATATTTTTAATAGTATTTCCCCATAAATTATTATCTTCGGGCTTGTGATTTTAAATTATACGAACAAAAGGTACCACTTTGTGATTTATCTGGACACTTTGTTTAAGTATAAATTAGCCTCGTAGTTATTTGTGTCAGTTTATAAAAATCAGAAAAAAAACAGATAAGTATCAATATTTTCTTTTGTTTATCGAGTATATTTATATTTTTAAAATTCCGTTTCAAAGATTTCAACTTCCTGATCCAACCATCCATCCGTTGATTGTGATCTTGATATCGTATCGAAACTCTCGACGAGACAATCATTTTGATACCAGAATCATTTTATAAGGTTGATTACTTCTTAAAGTCGATTGTTCTTCATATTCATCAGATTTTGTTTTTGAATTATGTTGATTGTTAATTGATTTTGATGCTAGATAATGATTCTTGAGGGTCTTTAGAGTCAATTCATGTACCTTTTTGTTTTGTTTAATTTTTAAATTGATTAAGCCGAGTTTTTGTTTTTGTTTTTAATTTTATATTTTGATTTTTTGATTATTCGTGACATGGTTCTTGATTTTGATCTTAGGGATAGATTTTAGGTTCGATTAGCTTGAATTTGGTACCTGAAACGTTTAATTTGGTTAAGAAATCAGTGAAATCGATGTTTGGATGGATAGTTCTTGAGTTCGCCGGTTTTTGGTTGGTTTTGGCCGGGAATTTATTTCCTGGGATTGAATGTTAATAGTGATGGTTTAAGTATGTTCCTGGGGTTATAATGATTGTGTTGGGAGCAAGAACCAATACAAACGGTGTTGTTTTAGCTGTAATCGGTAGCTGCCGGAAATTTTTCCAGTGACCGGAACCGGTATCGTGTTCTGGGTTTTCTAGAATCCGACAACCGTGTTCTTGCTCCTCCGGTCACCGTCCCCCTTCCTTGCCGCCCTTCAATCCTCGAAAACCCTAACCCAAATCCTGAAATCTTTTATTCCAAATTTTTATTTTAAAAATAAATTAAAAATTCATATAGAAATTAAAAATATATATATATTTTAATTCAAAAACAATTTAGTTAATTATTTTTAAATTATTAACTGAATTAATTTAAATTCAGAAAATTAATATCTTTTATTATTTTTGAAAATCATAATTTGATTTAATAATTTATAATTTATTTTAATTATTTATTTATGATTTAATTAATTGATTAACTTATTCAATTAATTTATTTTATTTATAAATAGTTAAATGAAATATATTTATTTATATTTAAGCCAAATAATTCTTAAAAATTATTTTTAGTTTTAAAAAATTATAAAGGTATTTAATAATCAATTAATATTATTATTAATTGATTTATTCTTATTATGTTCATAATAAACACACCGTTCATCCGTTTAATACGAAACGAACGCGTCTAAACTCAGAAAAATATTTCGCTTCCATTAAATATACTTTCGAGACATAAATCCTTTTGTATTAAAAGTTTGTTTATTTTGCGAGTCGTTCTAAGTCAAATAATTATCGAAAATTTATATTTTTGACCCGGTTTGAGTTTTAAAACACCAAGACCTATCTTCTGAACATCTAACTTACGTGTTATATAAATAACATGATTACGTGCTAGTTCATATGTATGCTATATATTTACAGCTTTTAATGCCATGTTTAAATAAATGATAGGGTAGACGCTGAGACGTATAGATGTCATTCGAGTTTTGTGTTGTTTATTAAATAAGTGCATTTGATTTATAGAATCAGGACCAGGAAGGAAATTGGGTTGTAGTCAGAGCTAATATCAGTTTTGATTATCATGCAAATACCCCTGTCCTATTCTAAATTCAGAATAGATGAATGTTTACATACTCAGATTGGATATAACTATTATACATATTCTAGTGATACCGTATTTATGAATACTCATGGATTTATTGAGTTCAGATTATTCTAGTAATTGTTCTACTAGAATATTATATATTATTTTGATAGATAATAAATAACTATTCTATCTAGATATACTCTATACAGTGTAACTTCATTGTCATATTTGGGGAATAACTAATTATTATAGTTATCTCGCCATTAGTCATTACGGTTACTCCGGATCATGTGAAATAGGGAGTTGGTTATTTGAGGATATCGATTGATTCGATTCCCTTATGGAAAATATTTTTAATTGGATGAATGCTTATCAGTGTTGGTCGATATGTTGCCTTTTTACTTATGTACATACCGATGTTGGCCGATATGTTGCCTTTGAAAGCATATCGATGTTAGCCAATATGTGGCATATATTAGAGTACTCCTCATTTTGGACATATTTCTACGAATCATAATCCAGTGTTATCACACAAACTGATCATATGTGATAGTACGTCCGTTGGTGAAGAATTCCAATCTAAAACTTATCATTTACTGCTTAAGCTTATATTAGCTTTGATTATTGTTCACATATCATAGTTTATCTACTATTCTTCATTTATCAGCATAATACTGTTGTTATCATTTGAAGCACATATATTATAATGTTTGTTAAGCATTTCGTAGTTCATACTTATTTTATTATGTTGATCTTTCAGTGTGAGTGAGCGATGCCTCGTATATTACACACCGCCAGGAAGAGGGTGCCATCTGAGCATCCTCATATTTTAGGTTTCAGCTTTCACAACAGGTAGGAATAACAAGACAATGTAGTTTATACATTAGTTTGTAAGGTATTAATAAAAGTGAACTGGTATGTAAAACTTATCTAGACTTTTTGAGGATTAGTATAACTTCCTGTAGAGGTTATCCTAATCAGGTTTGTAGTTGTAATAACTAATGGCTTGTTATAGTATCTATTTCATATCATAACCTGTGCTCGATCCTTATACATGAAGGGGTCATGATTAGTATTTTATTCCGTTATGTATATCATTTTATTGTTTAGTAGTTAGTGACTCCCAAATCTAGACCCCGGATTTGGAGGGCGTCACAGGTTGGTATCAGAGCTACAGGTTATGGTCACTGAAATGGAATTAAGTGTTGTCTTAACTAAGTCATAGGGATATTTTTAGGAATATATTGTGAACTTGATGATAAGTTGAATAAAACACCTTAGTAGATTTAACTTAGTGTTTTTGTAGCTCTCGATATATGTTCTAATACAGTCCTGACAGATGAACTTTATAGTCCTGACGGATGACAATTTAACATCCATCGAGAGTGTAGCTTATGTAACAATAAGTAGTGTAACACATTTCTGCAAACAACAATGTTTTACTTGAGTAGATACTGTAGGATTCTTTGAGTCCTGTTGACTACTAGATTGATATGCAGAATAGGTTAGCTAATTGTAAATATAAGATGTCTTGTAATTCTGCATAAGTGAAATAGAATCAAGTGACAGAAAGACTCCCGACGGATGATCTACAAAGGCTCCCGACAGATAATCAAGAAGGCTCTCGACGGATGATCAACAGAGTCCCGACGGATGGTAATATTCAAAATAGCAGTTGACAGTGACAATACAGTCACATGCGTGGGGTGTTTGCAAATAGAATGTGGCAGCCTAATTGCAGGATTTAGAGAACAAACAAGCATTACCATTTCCATGCAATTATAAAGATATTCAAAGATGCTGGATAGAGTAATGTAGTAGCATGAAGTTAGACTAGATTCAGTTTGTCTTATTGTCTTGTCTTACTATGTTAGATATATTTATGATATCATGTCTAATATGATTTGTGTTTAGTTTTCATATCTTACTTAACAGGACAAATCAATCTTAACTGGAAATCAATACTTATACTGGAGTCAGGACTTAAGATATCAGAACTTAAGTTTTCAGTACTTAAGTTATCAGGAGATATTTATCAGGAGATAATATCAGGACTTAATGAGACATTCAGATAAGGAAGGCGGTTGATTGAAAGGAAAGAAGATCAAGACAAACATAAGAAGAGATATGCATGAAGAAGAATTCTATGAAGAATAGAATACTTGGAAGAAAAGATAACTGATTGATATATATTAGGAAGCAGAATTATATTCGATATCAATTAGAAGATTATCTTGTAATTGTGTAGTATATAAACACAGACATAGGGTTTACACTATATGTGTTATCTTAATCGAGATTATTATTCATTGTAACCTTAGCAGCTCTCATGATAAGTTGTTCATCACTGAGAGAGAACAGTTCTTTGTAACAGAGTTTATTGTGTTGAATAAAATCTGTGTTTTGTTACTTGAGTTCTTATATTCGATTTGATTGTAGTAAACACTGTATTCAACCCCCTTCTACAGTGTGTGTGACCTAACCAGTGGTATCAGAGCAATCTGTTAACATACATACAGTAAAGATCCAAAAACAATCATATCTGAAGAAGCACAAACTCCAACCAAGCCCACCAAAACTGAAGAAACTCCAAAGACTCAAATCCATAATCGATATGAGACTATTAGGATTCTCATACTGAAACCTTCTGAGTATCCCATATGGAAGGTGAGGATGTCTATGTTTCTGGAAGCTACAGATCCATAATACCTTGACAGAATTAATGAAGGACCACATAAGCCAACCAAGCTCTCTGTTATAGTTGCAGATCAGCCAGCACAGACTGTACCAAAGGAGAAAAGTGAATATACAGCTGAAGATATCTCATATATTGCAAAGGATGCAAAGGTAAGACATTTGCTGCACAGTGCCATTGATAATGTAATGTCAAACAGGGTAATTAACTCCAAGACTGCAAAGGAGATAAGGGATGCCTTGGAGATAAGATGCCAGGGAACTGATTCAATTAAGAATAACAAGAGGACTATACTCACTCAAGAGTATGAGCACTTTGACTCAAAACCTGAGTCATTAACTGGATTATATGACAGATTTGTCAAATTCTTGAATGATCTGTCACTGGTGGATAAGGAATATGATCTTGAAGATACTAATCTTAAATTCCTTTTAGCTCTTCCTGAAAGTTGGGATTTGAAGGCCACAACTATAAGAGACAACTATGCTCTTGATGAAACTACTCTTGATGAAATTTATGGTATGCTCAAGACTCATGAACTTGAGATGGATCAAAGAAGCAAGAGGCATGGGAGAAAATCAAGAACAGTTGCTCTTAAGGCTGAGGAGGAATCCCCTAAAGTGGTTGTCTCAAAGAAAGGCAAAGGAAAGGCTCTCATCACAAAGTCTGATACTGAGTCATCAAGTCCTGATAGTGATGAGGATTCAGAAACTGAAAGTCTATCAGAGATGGACCCTGATGAAGAGATGATGAAGCTGTGTGCTCTTATGGTGAAAGGTATCACAAAGATAGCTTACAGGAAATTCAGAAGGGGAAAGAAGTTTTCTAGGAAAAATGGAAGTTCTGATAAGAAGGGTTTCAGAAAATCTGAAGGCAAAGGAGGAAAGTCTGACAGAGGAGATTACTCAAATGTCAAATGCTACAACTGTGGTGAGAAAGGCCACATATCTCCTGATTACAAGAAAGGAAAAAGTGATAAAGGCAAGGCTCTTATCACAAAGAAGAAAATTTGGATAGACACTTCAGATTCTGAAAGTGAGGTGAACTATGCCTTGATGGCAAATGCTGATAGCAGTTCTGAAGCTGCTGAGTTAAAGGTACCTCAAACAACCTATGCTTTTCATACTGATGATATTACTGAGTTGAGAATATATCTTAAAACCATGTTCATTAGTTATAGAGATCAAACTTTAACATGTGAAAGATTAACTTCTGAAAATCTTGCTTACAAAAAGAGGAATGATTATTTAGAAAAAGATTTAGTTATGTTCCATTAAACTCAGAAAGATAGAAATGATGCTTTCTATGTTAGAGATGAAGTGCTTAAAATGAATGAATCTCTAAAAACTAAGTTAGAAAAGGAAAGAGAGATTATCAGGACTTGGACTAACTCTGGCAGAACAACTCAGAATTTGTTAAGTAGTGGAAACTGGAAAGAGGGCTTAGGTTATGGAGATGATAAGAATAATAAAGGAACTGTAGAAATTGAGCCTATAGTTGTTAAACAGAAGCCAAAGGTAAATCCTGTTAAGTTTGTAGCTGTAAAGTCTGATATTGATAAATCAGAAGTTAAAGAGAAATTAACTTCTGACAAACCAAAACAGGATAAGCCAACTGAAGTTAACATAGGCTTAATGATAAAGAAGCATGTTAAGCATAAGCTGAAAGATGTTAAAAATGTAAACAAGGTAAAGCCACCTAGGAAAAATAGGAATGGAAAGGTAGGTGTGAATAAAAGCAAGAAATTATAAGCCTGTTCCTAATGCTCCTAGAAAGAAATGTTATAACTGTGGAAATTCTAACCATCTGGCTTCTTTTTGCAGGAAGAAAAAGAACATAAACTCCTTACCTTCAAAATCAGGAGTTAAGAGTCAGTCTGTTAGATATAGGCCACAAAATCCTTGTTTTCATTGTGGTAGTTTATGGCATTCCATTTATACTTGTAAGGAATATCATAGTTTGTACTATGATTATTATCAAATAAAACCTTCTTTAAAGAAAGTTAGCATTATTCCTTCTAGTGTAAGTTCTGATGCAAAGTCTGATATTGAAAATTCTGATAAGAAAACTGTTAACATAAACTCTGATGCTAAATCCGCTGCAAATGTTAACAAACTTAATAAGGCCAAAGGATCCAAGCAAGTCTGGGTCCTTAAAACTAATCATTAGTGGTCTTTGTGATTGCAAGACAACAGGAAAAACATGCATCCTAGTTCTGGAGAGTGAATGTTCAGGACACATGACTGGAAATAAAGCCCTGATATCAGACTTTGAAGAGAAAGCTGGCCCAGGTGTTTCTTATGGAGATGGCAACATGGAAAAAACTCTGGGATATGGCAATATCAATCTTGGGACTGTCATCATTGAAAAAGTAGCTCTAGTCTCAGGACTTAAACATAATTTGCTAGGTGTTAGTCAAATCTGTGACAGAGGTTATCATGTGGATTTCTTTGAAGAACACTATGAAGTTTAAGCAAATCTACAGGCAAAGTTGTTCTGAAAGGATACAGGCATGGTAACATTTATGAAGCCAAGCTTTCAACAAGTTCTGATGGTTCTACAATCTGTCTGTTAAGTAGAGCATCAATTGAAGAAAGCTGGGATTGGCACAAGAAACTCTCTCATTTAAATTTCAACAATATAAATGAACTAGTCAAGAAAGATCTTGTGAAAGGACTGCCAAAATCAGTATTTACTCCTGATGGCCTTTGTAATTCATGTCAAAAGGCAAAACAAAGAAAATCTTCATTCGAGAGCAAGACTGAATCTTCAATTATTGAGCTTTATCACCTACTACATGTTGATCTATTTGGTCCAGTGAATGTCATGTCAATTACAAAGAAGAAATATGTTATGGTCATAGTGGATGAGTTCACCAGATACACATGGGTGTATTTCTTGCACACAAAAAGTGAAACTGCATATATCTTGATTGATCATGTCAAACAACTGGATAAATTGGTTAAAGACTCTGTGAAAATCATAAAAAGTGATAATGGAACTGAGTTCAAGAATTTGATTATGGAAGAGTTCTGCAAAGACCAAGGAATCAAGCAGGAATTCTCTGCTCCTGGAACTCCATAGCAAAATGGAGTTGTTGAGAGAGAGAATATAACTCTTATTGAAGCTGCACGAACTATGCTTGATGAAGCAAAGTTACCATCCTACTTTTGGGCTGAAGCTATGCAGAGTGCTTGTTTTACTCAGAATGCAACACTTATCAACAAGCATGGAAAGACACCATATGAGATGGTGAAGAAAAAGAAGCCAAATCTGAAGTACTTTCATGTATTTGGATGCAAGTGGTTTGTTCTTAAGACTCATCCTGAACAGCTATCCAAATTTGATCTAAAAGCTGATGAAGGAATTTTTATTGGATATCCACTTTCCACAAAAGCCTTCAGAGTCTACAATTTAAGAACAAGGGTTGTCATGGAATCTATCAATGTCTCTTTTGATGATAAGAAGATTACTGGACTTGAAGATTTCAATGATCATGATCAGCTGAGATTTGAGAATGAAGTTTTAAATTCCGATTCTGTAATCCTGATAGTCAAAATCCTGATACTGCAAACTCTGATGGGTTAAACTCTGATGTTATTGAAACTGTGGTGACTATGCTAAAGGAAAATGCACCTATGCAGGGGGGCATATTGAAGATCCAACCACATCTCAAGAAGCATCAGAACCAAGAACAGGCTCGTCAAGTTCTGATTCATCGAGTTCTAATGGGGCAAGTTCTGATAATTCTAGAAACTCATATTCTGAAGGATCCAACTCATAGAGCATAATTTCAGGGGGAGCATCAGAAAATGTTGATAGAGACAACATGGATCATGGGGGAGCATCCAGTTCTAGAGATAACCTTCCATCTGCAAGGAAGTGGACTAAAGCACATACACCTGACTTGATTATTGGAGATCCTGAAGCAGGTATAAGAACTAGAACAACAACATCAAATGAATCTCTCTATCACTCTTTTCTTTCTTAGACTGAACTAAAGAAAGTGGAAGAAACTCTTCAAGATACTGATTGGGTGCAAGCAATGCAGGAAGAGTTAAATGAATTTAAAAGAAATAAAGTCTAGACCCTAGTGCCAAGACCAAAGAACAGATCTCTTGTTGGTACAAAGTGAGTGTTCAGAAACAAAACTGATAGTGATGGCATAATTACAAGGAATAAAGCAAGGCTGGTTGCAAAAAGATATTCTCAACAGGAGGGTATTGATTATGATGAAACATTTGCACCAGTTGCTAGATTGGAAGCCATAAGGATATTTTTGGCTTATGCTGCTCACAAAAAGTTTACAGTCTTTCAAATGGATGTAAAAAGTGATTTTCTTAATGGAGAATTGGAAGAAGAAGTATATGTTGAACAACCTTCAGATTTTGTAGATTTAAAATTTCCTCATCATGTCTACAGACTTGATAAAGCACTTTATGGCCTTAAGCAAGCTCCAAGAGCATGGTATGAGACATTATCTCAGTTTCTTCTGGAAAGTGGATTCAACAGAAGGACTATTGACAAAATATTTTTTTATCTCAACCATGGAAATGACTTACTTTTGGTGCAGATATATGTTGATGATATCATTTTTGGTTCTACAAATGACAGACTTTGTAAAAGGTTTGCCAAGCTAATGCAGTCAAGATATCAAATGAGTATGATGGGAGAACTTAGCTATTTTCTGGGCCTTCAAGTAAAGCAGAATAAAGAAGGAACTTTTATTTGTCAATCCAAGTACACCAGAAATTTGTTGAAAAAGTTTGGAATGCAAGACTGTTCAAGTGCATCCACTCCTATAGCTACTGCAACAAAATTGGATAAGGATACTGGTAAATCAGTAGATATTACTGATTACAGAGGTATGATTGGCTTACTACTCTATCTAACTGCAAGTAGACCTGATATCATGTATGCTACCTGTCTTTGTGCAAGATTTCAAGCAGATCCAAGAGAACCTCACTTAACAGCTGTAAAAAGAATTTTCAAGTACCTTAAGGGTACAGCTGATCTAGGATTATGGTATCCTAGGGAATCAGACTTTAAGCTAATAGGTTACTCAGATGCAGATTTTGCAGGATGCAAAATTGACAGGAAAAGCACAAATGAAAGCTGCCAATTTCTTGGAGGCAGATTGGTTTCTTGGTTTAGCAAGAAACAGAAGTCAATTTCCACATCAACTGCAGAAGCAGAATACATTGCTGCAGGAAGCTGTTGTGCACAGCTTCTTTGGATGAAGAATCAGTTACTGGATTATGGGTTAACATATTCTAAAATCCCTATTTACTGTGATAATCAAAGTGTTATTGCTATGACAGGTAATCCAGTTCAACACTCAATGATAAGGCACATCAGCATTAGGTACCACTTCATAAGGGAACATGTTGATGAAGGTACAGTGGAATTGCATTTTGTTCCAACAGATCAACAACTAGCAGATATCTTCACAAAACCACTGTATGAATGTACTTTTACAAGATTGGTAAATGAACTTGGAATAGTTTCAGGTTCTTTCTCTAAATCTGCTTAGTTTATGTTCTGATACATCAGACTTTAAGATCAGTTTTTACAGATATTACTATCTTTCTGTATTCTGTGCTTAAATTGAAATTTTCCAAGTGCTGATTGTTGTCTGATGTGAATTTCTAAACTCTGATAGTGATATGAATGTTTCTCTGACTATTCAATCCAATGAGGATAAATTTGCTAGATGCTGACCTAGTAGTTTTAATATATTATAATCCCATGTTTGAAGTAATTATTTTTGTGGAAATCTTTTAACACAAGCAAATTCTGATACAGAGCTTGGTTAAAGTTTACTTTGTGTATCTTATTACTAAGTCAAATACTAAAATAGTGCTTCTTATCTGTTAAGTTCTGATGTTAGTAAATCTGATGGATGTACTAAGTGCTGATAAGCCTCACTTATTAAAAGAAAAAGAAAAGATATAAATATCAGGTACTCCTTTGAGATCTAGAGAAAATTATATGTGGAAGGGAAGACCCAAGTGCATTGCTGGTATTAAGTAATATACATTAGAAAAGCAAAATAAAATTTTCTTGGTGACTTTTCACATTTTCTGATTACTGGAGAAATACTCTGATAACAGCATAAATTCTGATAAGCAGTCATGACTCACTTACACTGAGAAGTCACTGTAAAAAGGAATTTCAAAAGATGCATAAAATGAGCACAAAACAGTTGAGGTGGACTCATGCATGAACTCATTCTAAAGTAGACTTCAGAATAGTGACAGATTTTGAGCAAAGTTCTTAGTTATGCCTTATTTCTAAGATGTATAGAAGTGAATCAGACTTTACTCTTTATCTGATATTTAGCTTATTGCACACACATACACTCCATATCAATGATGAAAATTACTATGGTGATAAATGTTATTTCAGATGAACAGTCTAAGTGTCAGTTGCATAAATTCTGAGGACAAGTTTTGATGGAAGTTCTGATGATTAAGTTTTGATGAAATCATATCAGTATTTGTGTGAAGAATTACAGAAATACACATTCACTTTTCGAGTTAAGGAGCTATATTCTGATGACCTTTAAATTCTGATAATAATCAAGTTCTGATGCTGACGTGGCAGTATTTATTTACTTGGTTTATTTTTTATCATCACTTGAACGATCATATTTTCTCAGAATATTGGTTTATGTGAGATAAAGCAGTCATAATCATTTGTTTAGTGGGAACAATTTTTAAAAAAAACTGAACGTGCAATGTAATTATTACTCATTTATCGTGCCCATTAACTTTTGCCTTAACTGCTGCATGGCTGACAGGTGTAAAGGTCTGTTCCATTTCTCATTAACTGCAGTCACGTGGGGTGTCTAAGTAAAAGAGATAAAAGATTTTCAAATCTTTTATTTTCATTTTTATTCTACTCACTCCCTCTCTTTTCTTATTCTCTCTCACATTTTCTGACGGTTTTCTTTACAGACATTTTCTCAAACACCTTTCAGGCAAACAAATTTCTCACTTATTTCAGATGGCGCCCAAGGATTTAATTATTGATGGAGCCAAGTTTGTACCAAATAACTATGCTACAATCTTGAATAAGGCTGAAGCTCCATCAGATCTACACTTTGTGCAAGATTTATTAGCCAATAGTGAGATTGGGTATGCATTAACCTAACCCCAATCTATTTCAAGCAAACAAGTGCTGACCTTTTGGCGAACTGGGCTATTTGATGATGGTGGTGCTGCTGGTACTCCAAGCATTGTTTTCACATCAGGAGATGTTGAGCAAGTGGTTACTCCTGGAGCAGTTCGTAAAGCTCTCCGCTTACCAGAAGGTTGTACATTCTCAACAGTGGAGGATCCTGTTTTACAGCAGCTTATGGCCAGTCTGGGCTATGAGAAGAGTTTGGGAAAGCTGGGTCAACTGAAAAGATCAAATATCAGAAAGGAATGGAGCTTTTTCTTTGATTGTATCACTAAGGCATTCGCCAATAAATGCTCCAACTTTAAAGTCATTCCCATCATGAGTCAGCAAATCTGGTATGCACTTATTCATCAAACTCATTTTGATTTTGGAAGTGATGTGCTAGGTTTCATAGGGGATAGGATGACAGAGGATAGGAATGTAGTATACTTTGCTAGATTCTGTCATCTTATATATACTTTTTGTTGTACTGATGAGACCCCACTAGCCAGTGATTTAATTCCACCCTTTAAGCTTACAAAAAGGGCTTTTAATGATCTGTTACATGCTGACAATAAGAAACCAGTGCTGAGATCCTTACAAATTCCTCAGTTAGTAAAACAGATCTTGGTAAATGCTGATCCACAAACTTATACATCCGTCTATCCTGATGGTTAACCCACCAACTCATCACAACCAACACAACAACCATCAGAACATACCACAACTACACAAACACCTCAAACTTCTCAACCTCAAACAACTCAACCCTCCATCAGGACATATTACAAACCAACACAGTCATCTCAACCTCAACCTTCAGCACAACCGGTGAAGCCTTCATCTTCAAAACCCAAGAGGACTAAGATAGTACCTTAATCTCAACAGAAGAGAAGGAGAATTGTTCTGAGAGATGAGCCAGATAATGAGGAACATGTTCCAATATCAGAACCTGTTGTTGTAGAAACTGAGAAGATCTCTTCTCAGAAAGATACTGAAACTGGGAGTTCTAAGCCCCTCAAAAGGCTTAGAAAGCTAAATTCTGATGATGAAGCTCCCAAAGTCTCTAATTCTGCAAAGAGACTTAAAAAGCAAAGAGCCAGGAGGGCTGCAAGTGTAGCATCACACTCTGAAGAAATTCTGGAAGTAGCAGCTAAGGAAGGGGGTCAGGAATCTCTGATCCCAACAGAACCTATAGTCATTGAATTACTTCCCATAGATGAATCAGACTTTACTCAAGCTCCAAAGTCTCCTATTCAAGAGTAAGAGGATATTCCAGAGCCAGTGTCTACACCTCCTGTGTCTCCAATAATTGATCCAGTACATACTGAAGACCCAGGTACAAGTGCTGAAATTGATATTCATAACTTGATTGTGCCTGAGGTTCTGTACTTGGAAGCTCCGCCAACTCAACTCACTCCACCAACAACACCACTTTTGGATGCTGATTTCAATGCAGATATTCCATCAACACTAGTTCTGAATCTAGATGATGAAGATCAGATTTTAGGTGGGCATCAAAATTTGGATGTTGATCAGAACTTAGTTACAGATCAGAATTCAGAGGATGATGTTAAAGCCTCTAGCCTCACGTATTGTTATTTTATCAGAGGATGTTGATACTGCAGGCTCTATAAGTTCTGATGCTGACAATGCTGAATCTGCTGGTGAAGCTGCTATAAATATAGATGATGATGCAGCTGGTCCTTTAGGACATGCGCCTCAACAAAGAGTTAACAAAGCTGATTTGATCAAGAAGTTTGTTAGAGAGGATGCATAGGTACCTTGGAGTGAAACTCCTAGAGGAAAGGAGTGGACTAAGGAATGAAACACAGTTAGTTTTGTTCCTACTGAAAAAATTCTTGCTGAGCACCTGGCTAAGGCTGATGAAATGCTGATAAATGATGATTTCAAGGCACAGCTGGGAGTTACTGCAATGAGTATTAGGCACCTTTAAGGTCAACACTCCATAACTCATGACAAGATGAATAAAATTCAAGAATCTCTGATCCAGCAAGATATGAATATGAAATTGGAAAAGAACAGATTTTTCAGGCCAGTCTTTGACCGAATTGGGTATATTGAAAAGACTCAGGAGAAGCAACAAGATCAAATTTCTGAAATTCTAAAGAATCAAGCTTCTCAGCAAACTCAGCTCAATGAGATCCAATCCTCAATAGAATTTCTTGTCTCTCTTCTTTTACCTGCTGATGCCAAAAAGGGGGAGAAAGTAATTAAGTCCAAATGCAAATCTAGTCAAGTACTGAAGGGTAAGGATGATGGAAATGATGACCAGGGAAACTCTGGAATGGGTAGAGGTCATGGTCAAGGCAAAGCTTTTTTCATCAAGCAAAGTTGGAACTACAAGTCAAAGAACAAGTTCTGATACTGGGAGAAGAATAAGTTCTGATACTGGTAAAAGGATAAGTTCTAGTGAACATCTGGAATTTGATGAAGAAATTTCAAAGAGATTATTTCTCAAAGAAAATCCAGGAATGGACTTTGAAAGTCTAAAGGAAGAAAAAGCTAGACTTAAAACAGAAAATGTCAACTCCAAGTCTAAAGCTTCTGTTGTTGAAAAGAAACTTCCAAAACCTAAGGGTATTGTGATTAAGGAGAGGACAAATTCTGAGGCAACCAAAGCCAAATCACAAGTGGAGGTAGATCCAAGATCCAAGGGCAAAGAAAAAATTGATGAACCTGTAAAGGTATATGTTCCAATCATGGATGATGAAATAATTGATGAAGAAGATGCTAGTCTTACTCTGATGAAAAAGAAGATTTCTCAACCAACCTCTGACATGGCTCAAGTTGTTCAGAGTCAAGATGTATTGAGTTCTGATATGACAGTGAAGCAAGCAACCTCTGACATAGCTCAAGTTGTCTTGATATCAGAATATAAGGAAAAGGAAACCTCTGACATTGTTTATGTTAAACCTTCAAAGATTCTACTACCAGGATTCACCAAAGCTCAACAGACTCAACCTTTGAAGACTACATCAAGTGGTTTTAAAGCAAGAGTTGTTATAGGAAAGGAAGCAAGAGATAAATCAGGATTGGGTAGTTCTAAAGAAAAGAGTTCACACAACACTACCAATGATCCAACTTCCTTAAGTGAACCAGGTGTTGGAGCAACTCCTGAGAGATTGAATCAACTTGAATCTGTACAAATGGTTTACCACTCTGTTTTGAAAGAAGATACCATGTTATACTTTATGACAGATGGGAGGGTATTCCAGATCAAGGAGAATGCTATTTCATTGAAGTATTTTGAAGAACCGGAACATGTTATATTTCTACTTCAAGTGAAAAACAGATCAACAGATGGTGCTGCAGGGTGTTTAAAATCAAATATTCAAAGACAGAATAAGCTTTACTCTGTAAATTCTGACAGCCCATACTGTCCTAAGTACAGATCTCACAATAGAAAAATTGTTGAAATGAAGCCTAATACTGCTAAAATCATCACTACATTTTCTGGTATTAAGGGACTTGAATTCAATCTAGAGTCTGATAAAGCCTATATCATCATACTAGATCAGGATATAAGGAAAGCTAAAATTAATGATCTCAGGGCTGCTATCTTTCAAACTGGTGAAGATACAGTTGAATTGAAAAATGCTAAAAGGAGGATGGTCAATGAACTTGAATGTGCTGAGAGATGTCTGTTGAAGAACTATCTCAGAACAACTCCTGATATCAAAGAGATCAGAAATTGAAGCCAAGTCAAAGATCTACAACTGCTTAAATTCTGAAGGATGTACAGACTGAAGCTATTATCAAACTTTGAGGATGGTAATGCTATAAGGACTATAAGTTGTAGTTATCTAGTCAAATTCTCATGCATTTGTACTTAATGTTTTTGACATCATCAAATATCTGTTAAACTTGTATATTATGCTAATTTACAAGTTGGGGGAGATTGTTAGATATATTTGTGATGTCATGTGTAATATGATTTGTGTTTAGTTTTCAGATCTTACTTAACAGGACAAATCAGTACTTAACTGGAAATCAGTACTTATACTGAACAGGACTTAAGATATCAGAACTTAAGTTGTCAGAACTTAAGTTATCAGGAGATATTTATCAGGAGATAATATCAGGACTTAAGGAGACATTCAGATAAGGAAGGCGGCTGATTGAAAGGAAAAAAGATCAAGACAAACATAAGAAGAGATATGCATGAAGAAGAATTCTATGAAGAATAGAATACTTGGAAGAAAAGATAACTGATTGATATATATTAGGAAACAGAATTATATTCGATATCAATTAGAATATTATCTTTTAACTGTGTAGTATATAAACACAGACATAGGGTTTACACTATATGTGTTGAATAAAATCTGTGTTTTGTTACTTGAGTTCTTATATTCGATTTGATTGTAGTAAACACTGTATTCAACCCCCTTCTACAGTGTGTGTGACCTAACATACTATCATGTAACTTGTTGATATATAAACCAAGTGTAGCAAGTAGAAAAACTTAACTGAGTAAGCATTATTTTCAGAGAGATAGAAAAGGTTATTTCTGTTAAGAATCTCTTTGTAATTCTGTAAGTTCTCTTGTAAGCAGCTGTGTGCTATTCAAGCATCACAGAGTTCTCAACTTTATATATACCTCTGATGGATAAGTTCAAATCCACCAGAAAGTTTTAAAGCTTTGTGTTTTATTACTTTGTGTTTCGATTTCTATTTTATTCTCATTCCACACTTCTTTCAAAATCAAACATAGTTATATATATTAAGTAAGAACATTCTTAAAATCAGAAAAAGTAGCCAGAATTATATTCAACCCCCCTTCTGTAATTCTTGTTGCATTGTTTGGGATTAACAATTGGTATCAGAGCAAGCTCTTGAAGTACAAAGAGTGTAAAGATCACCACAATTAACAAGATGATCAAAAAGGATGTTGGAGTGAAAATTCCATTTCTGGAAAAAGTCAACTATCACCATTGGAAGGTGAAGATGCACCTAAATCTTCTTTCTCAAGATTAAGCCTATGTGGACTGCATTGAGAGAGGTCCTCATGTTCCTATGAGAGCTGCTACAGGAAATGAGCCATCAGTTCCAAAGCCCAGAAATGAATGGTCTGATCCAGATATTGAACAAGTCAGGAAAGATAAAAAGGCCATGAACATACTGTTTAATGGTGTTGATGGTGATATGTTTGACAACATTATAAATTACAAAATAGCAAAAGAAGTTTGGGACACTATTCAAATTATTTGTGATGGAACTGAGCAAGTAAGAGAGAACAAAATGCAGATCTTGATTCAGCAATATGAGCATTGTCACTATGAAGAAAGTGAGTCACTCACTAATATATTTAGTAGATTTCAAAAGCTACTGAATGCTCTCAAGTTTCATGGAAAGGGTTTATCAAACAAAAGACTCAAACCTTAAATTCCTTAGATCTCTACCAAAGGAATGGAAGCCCATGACAGTCTCTTTAGAAACTCTCAAGATTACAAGGAATTCACCTTGGAAAGATTATATGGAATTCTAAAAACCTATGAGCTTGAAATAAGGAAGATGAAAAGATGGAGAAAGGAAGGATGAAAGGAGGACCCATTGCACTGGTTGCTGAGCAAGAAAAGGAAAAGGAGATGAAGGTTGAAGCTGTTGAATCTACATCAAACTCAAGGGTCTGTGAAAGCAAGAGTAAAGGGCTGGTAGCTAAAAATGAAGAATAGTTGAGCCAAGATGACATGGATGACATATATGAACATCTTGCTTTTCTATCTAGGAGATTTGCCAAGCTCAAATTCAAGAAGAATTTTGGAGCAGCAAAGTCAAACAGAAACATGGTTGATAAGTCTAAATTTAAGTATTTCAAGTGTGGCTTGGCAAGTCATTTTGCAAGTGAATGCAGGAAGCCTGATTCTGGTTAAAAGAAGTTTGAGCCTGTTGATTACAAGCAAAAATACTTTGAGTTGCTCAAGCAAAAGGAAAGAGCTTTCATTACACAAAAAAATGATTGGGCTGCAGATGGATTGGATGAAGATGAAGAACGAAGTATGTCAACCTAGGCCTAATGGCCAAAGCAGATGAAACAGAAGTTAGTTCATCCAGTAATCAGGTAATCACCACTAACCTGGCACATTTAACTAAGTCTGAGTGCAATGATGCCATCAATGACATGTCTACTAAGCTATATCATTTGGTGTAACTCTTAAGTCTCTCACTAAGGAAAATGCTAAAATTAAAGAAAATAATTTGTTTTCAAGTGAGAGGAATAATGTGCTAGAGTCTCAATTCATTGAGTTTGAAAAATTGAGAATTGAATGTAAAACTGCCAAGGATGAATTAACTGAATCTTTAAAGAAAGAAGAGATTTTAAGAAAGCAACTTGAACAAGAACAGGAAGTAATTAAGGCATGGAAATCATCTAGAGATGTCCATGCTCAAATTACTGAAGTTCAAGGTATAGAGTCTTTTTGTGATGCAGCCTGGAAAAATAACAAGGAGAAGCTTGATTCCAATCTGGTTGAAGGACTTTCAACGGATGTGGATTCGAAGGATGATGAAAATTATCTGTCGAATAATCAAAAGGATTATCCATCGAAAGACAATGAGCCACATCCGTCGAATGCAAGTAATCCCATTAGCAAAGCTAAGCTAGCTATGTTAAATGATAAATATGGATCAGTTTCTAAAAACTTTATTCCGGGAGAATCAAGTCAAGTGAGAAAATAAAATGAGTTAATGTTGGTCATCTGTCTATTAAGCAATTGAATGACAGATTAGATAAGATTGAGGTTAAAGCAGAATCAAAAAAGAAAAACAACAGAAATGGGAAAGTAGGAATTAACAAACATAACAACTACACACCTGATAAGTATGCTCCAAGAAAAATCTGTGTTAAGTGTGGTAGTTTTAATCATTTGTCTGTTATTGCAAACTTGCTATGCCTAATCCTATGTCTGCGCCTCCTTCATTTCCCAGTATGCCTATAATGCATGTTAATGTTATGCCTGCACAAAATTTGAATGCACAATATGCTAACATGCCATTTGCACCTAATCCTTATTATGATGCATTTAGTATGCCTTAAATGCCATTTAGCATGCCTTACTTGAATAACATGTTTGCACAAAGCATGCCTTTTCATGTTAATCGAAATGTGCATGATAATTCTGCTTCAATGAATGGTTTCAAAGGTCCAACTCAAATGACAAAGGATGAATCTGATATACCCAAGTCAAATGAGATCAAACCTAAGAAACCAAAGAAAAAGGCTAACAAGGCAGGACCCAAAGAAACTTGGGTACCAAATCAACTTGATTTGATTTTGATGTGTGCAGGGAAACATAAAGAATTTTTGGTATTTGGATGGTTGGTGCTCAAGGCACATGACTGGAGATTCTACCCTGCTCACTAAGTTCAAAATAGTTGGCCCAAGTATCACTTTTGGAGATGACATCAAGGGTTATACTGCGGGATATGGCTTGATTTCAAAGGATAATGTCATCATTGAAGAGGTTGCCTTAGTGGATGGGCTCAAGTATAATCTGTTGAGTATCAACCAGCTCTGTGATAAGGGCAACTCAGTCACTTTCAATTCAGAAGCCTGTGTTATGACTAACAAGAAGAGCAACAAAGTGGTTCTCACTGGAGTGAGAAAAGGCAATGTGTATCTAGATGACTTCAACTCAACAAATGCAGAATTTGTAACTTGTCTTCTCAGTAAAGCAAGTCAAGATGAAAGTTGGCTATAGCACAAGAAGCTGCCCCATCTAAACTTCAAGACCATGAATGAGCTAGTCAAGAAATAATTGGTTACAGGTATTCCTCAAGTGGAGTTTACAAAGGATGGATTATGTGATATCTACTAGAAAGGAAAGCAGATTAAACCATCATTCAAAAAAAAGCTTGATTCAACAATTGAAGAACCTTTGCAATTGTTACACATGGATTTGTTTGGACCAGTCAATGTGTTGTCCATCTCTAGGAAAAGATATTTCCTAGTAATTATAGATGATTTCTCAAAGTTCTCTTGACATATTTTCTAAAATCCAAAGATGAAGCTAGTGAAATCATCATCAATCATATAAGGCAAGTCAACAATCATCCTGACTTCAAAGTAAGAAGAATCAGGAGCGACAATGGAACTGAGTTCAAGAATTCTGTGATGAGACTATTTTGTGAAGAGAATAGGATTATGCATAAGTTTTCTGCATCTAGATCTCTTATTGAAGCTGCAAGAACAATGCTAGAAGAATCTAAGTTACCGACATATTTTTGGGCTGAATCTGTGAATACCGCATGCTACACTCAGAATATTTCTTTGGTCAATCAAGCAAGATGCATGACACCCTACCAATTGTTCAAGAATAGGAATCAAACATTAAACTTTCTACATGTCTTTGGTTGTAAATGTTATATCTTAAGGAATCAAACTGATCAACATGGAAAGTTTGATGCTAAAGCAGATGAAGGAATTTTTATTGGATATGATGTTGGAAAAGCATATAGAATCTACAATTTAAGAACCAACATTGTTATGTAATATGTACATGTTGTGTTTGATGATAAAAAGATTGAAGGACTGCAAGATGGAGATTTCCATGAGAGCCTCAAATTTGACAATATGGAGATGATTTGTGAAGACAGTGGTGATGATAGTGATCAAAAATAGTGGCTAAGGATAATGCAGAAAAGATTATCTCCAATGATGCATAAAATTCAGCATCAGTCGAGTTGCATAATACATCATCCGTTGGTAGAAAATCAGCTTCATCCGTCGAGATACAAAGTGCATCATCCGTCGGGACAATGAGAGAAGCTGAGAGCCAAAATAGATCACTTACAGAAAGAAATCCTTCTTCAAATCAAAGATTCACAAACTTAGGGGGAGTTTCTTCTAATCAAAACTCGGTCACACATCAAGACAATGATGAGGCCTCTTCATCTAGAGCTAATCTACCACAATAGAGAAAATGGACTAGAGATCACCCTATTGAGCTTATTATTGGTAATGCATCTTCTAGAGTTCAAACAAGGAAAACAACTCAAGAAGAATGTATGTATAACAGCTTTCTCTCAAAGGAAGAACCAAAGAAGGTAAAAGAAGCTTTGTTGGATCCTGATTGGGTTCTAGCTATGTAAGAGGAGCTAAACCAATTTGAAAGGAACAAGGTATGGAAGCTGGTACCCAAGCCTAAAGGAAAGAATCTAATTGACACCAAGTGGGTATTCAGAAATAAGATGGATGAAAATGGCATAGTTGTAACGCCCTCCAGACCCGAGGTATAAGTCTGGGGGTTACTAGCTAATCACCAAACCTGTACAATATGATTAACAAATAATAAAAAAATGAATATAACCCCTTTAACACTAACCAGGATCTTTTTAGGTTGAAGTATGAAAACAAGAACCACTAACTACTTTATTACAAACCAAATTCAAAATCTTACAAACTCTCTTTATTACAAACCATTGTCTAACCAGTTTTAAACTAATTTCATCTTTTATTCAAATACACACACTAACTACCTACACTCCACCTGTTCGGGTAATTTAAAGCTTTCTTCCTGGATTGGGATCAACACCTTGGGTATGAGAGGATCCCGAGGCTTGACACGCTTCTTTACCACTTGTGTCCTGATGGGTTTCATATTCCATCTTAACTGAAAATAATAAGGTCAATAATAACAAAAAGGGGTGAGCCAAAAATTTCTCAACAAGTCCATAAAATATAAACAGTTTTTAAGCAGTTTAATTGAATCGGTAACCCGGGTATATCTGCAAAGATATAACCCCACGAGAATAGAAAGAAGGCTATTGCTGGCGAGTACAAATGAACTAAACTTGACACAAGTTCGCATCTATACCCTGCTGATCAGCCATGCTACAATGCAGATCTATATCCCACTATATAGATCCAGTCGGGCACCCAGGAACTACGACCCATCTCAAGGATCCGGTTATGTTCCAGTTCTTAGGATTAAGTAAACTTAATCCCCAAAAGTATCACTATCCAGTCCATGAAATAGCAACCGGAACAATCAGTATGCTTTGACATATTCTAATTACCAGAATATATCAACATATATGAATAACAATTGGAATATGAACAATGCATTCAAAGGAAAAGGAGAAATCAAGAATCGAAATGAAATATGAACAAGAATCAAAAGATTGCAAGCGTGATAAGAATCTGAAGAAATATCACTATTCTGAAAGTAGAATAAGGGAAAAACTTGCCTTCTACGCGACTCACTTCAATTATGTCACCTTCGTCTATCACCGACTCAACCTGCCTTGCTGGCTTAGCTTCTGTTAGAAAAATAGACTGGTTTAGTCATTTCGTACTTCAATTGCGTTTTGAACTAACTTCACATCGTTCATATTGTCTACCCATGCGCTTATGACTGACTCGTATGTTATTTATTAACACATAAGACTTGATTAAAAACATAATACACATAAGCACATAATCATTTATATAGTTAAAATAATTTTTAGAATCAAAATCGACTCGCTGATCGCTCAACTGATCATTATCTGACTCGTTTCCTATTTTTCAGAATTTTTCGGACTCGTCTCGGTACGCGATTCGGCTTATAATCAAACAAATAACAAATTCAACTAATTTCTAGAAGAAATTAGGTTTTAATATTATTTTCAGTGAAAAGAATTCATTTTTCTGAGTCAAAGGGCTTTCGTTTCGTTCGAATCGGACTAACGGTCAAATTAATATCAATTAAATATAGATAAATTAATTTATTATTCAATATAAATAATTATTACTAATTTTTAAACCCTAAATTAATTTTTAAATAATTATTTAAGAAAAATCAGAACTAAAAATGATTTTTCTATAAATTTTGGAATTAAAATGAATTTATTATAATTTATTGAAAATTATTTATTAATTATCAAAATAATTAATCATTTTTAAATAATTAATAATTATTAAATAAATAATTGAGAAAATAATTAAATCTGATTTTTAGAAAATATTTCAGAATTATTTATAATATAAATCAATTAATAATATAATTAATTAATTAATTTATAAAATAAATGAAACTGATTTTATAAATAAAATAAAATAAAAATAAAATAAATTCTCAGAAACAGTTGTCAGAATTGATAATCTGACAAAAACAGATCAAACCCGGGTTAAAAACCGGGTTTTGATAAACATAAACGGGTTGCCAAGAACAGCCTGACCCACCGGAAAATTCCCAGATTCCGGTGATCGGCCGTAGCTCCGGCGACCTCGATTCAGGCCAAAATCAGTACCGTTTGTACTGATTTTTATAGGGTTTCAACTCAACACAACTTCACCAATCTAATTCAGGTCAAAACAAACAAAAAACATCCCGTAATATTCAACTCTGGCGAAACCGACTTCAAAATCTGGCCAAAATATGTAAACATTCATTTGTACATGAAACTCAATGATTTATAGTGTAAATCAAAGCTAAGAACATGTACAATCAAAGCCCTAACATCACAAGAACCAAATATTCACAGAAATCACGAAGCTATAATTTGAAAATCAAACATAAACCCTAATAATCGAACTTTACAATCCAGACATCATTCATTCAATTAAACACCATGAATCAATTGCAAATAACATCAGGAAACTATATCAATCATCAAAACATCATAATAACCCTAGAATAAAAAAGCCCTAATTCGAACATAAATCCTAGAAATCGAAAATCAAAAACTACGAATTAAAACGTGAAATTTATACTGGAAATGGAAAGAACAGATCAAAACCTTCGATTTGATTACTTGAATCACACGATTTGATGCTGTAATCAGTGAGAAACCACGGCTTGAATTTCTGACCAAACCCTGTTCTTCCTGACCCGATTTCAGAGAATTTTGTGAATTTTGCTGATTATTCTGAATTTTAATTAATTAATTAATTAATAATTAGGCTATTTATAGTAGTAGAATTAATACTCCTAATTAAAATTAAGGCCCTAATTCTACACTTTTTAAAATTAATAAGCCCCTAATTTTATAATTTTTGAGTATTAAAATTTAATTAATAAATATTTTATGTATACAATATAAATGTCAAAATTTCCCAAAAATTGTGAATAATGCAAAAATACAAAGAAATGGTATAAATGAAAATCCTATAATTTTATAAAAATAAAAATGTAATTTTTGTGGAGTTTTTGACACCCAATGGGGCCCGGAAAAGTCATTTTTTGCAAAACGAGAAAATTTATATAATACCTAGATGTTTAGAATAATGCGATGGTAAAAGCCGTTTGATGAAAAATAGGGCCCATTGTTTTATCTGAATACCTGCTTTAAAATCATGATTCGGGTCGTAAAACTTTTGAAATGAAAGTTATAAATGAAAAATAAAATATCTTAAAAATATCTTAAAAATACCTGAACAACATAAAATGCACATAATACATAGTTATTAGGGTTTGACAGTTAATTCCACATAAATGACACATTAACATACATAATTTATTATAAATATGATATAATACAGACTTAAATTTCTCAGATGTTACATCCTTCCCCCCTTAATAGGATTCTGTCCGCAGAATCTTATTGAGAAAACAAATGAGGATATTTCTCTAACATTTCACTCTCAAGTTCCCAGGTTGATTCTTCAACCATAGGGTTGCTCCACAATACTCGCACTAAAGACAGACTTATTTCTCAACACTTTCTCTCGCCGATCTAAAGTTCTTATCGGTTGTTCTATAAAAGACAAATCAGGTTGAATATCTATCGGTTCATATTCTAGTACATGCCTAGAATCCGGATTATATCACTTAAGCATCGATACGTGAAACACATTGTGAATATGTTACATATGAGGCGGTAAAGCTAATTCGTACGCAACTTTTCCTACTTTCTTCAAAATTTCAAATGGTCCGACGTATCGTGGCTTCAATTTACCCTTGTTGCCAAGTCTGGTTAATCCTTTCCATGGTGATATTTTGAGTAACACGTGCTCTCCTTCCTGGTAGTCCATATCCTTCCTTGCTTGATCTGCATATTTGCGTTGTCTATTTTGTGCTGCATCCAATCGCTTTCGAATGAGCTCTATCTTTTCTTTAGTCTGTTGGATTAATTCTGGACCCAACACCTTGCGTTCTCCAACTTCATCCCAATATACCAGTGATCTGCATTTTCTTCCTTATAACGCCTCGTACTATGGCATTCCAATGCTTGCATGATAGCTGTTGTTGTAAGAAAATTCAACCAAAGGTAGATGCTCATCCCAATTGCCTTCAAAGTCAATCGCGCAAACTCGTAGCATTTCCTCGATTGTTTGGATAGTTCTTTTACTTTGCCCATCGGTTTGCGGATGATAAGCGGTACTCATGTTTAATTTAGTTCCAAGAAATTCTTGAAATTGTCTCCAAAATCTTGAATTGAATCGGGGTTCTCGATCAGACACGATAGATATTGGAACTCCATGTCGCATCACAATCTCCTTGAGATACAAGTGCACTAGCTTGTCGAGCGAAAATCTTTCATTAATCGGTAGAAAATGTGCCGACTTTGTTAGTCTGTCAATGATTACCCATATCGCATCATGATTTGCTTTAGTCCTTGGAAATCCTACTATAAAATCCATCGCTAGATGTTCCCATTTCCATTCCGGAATATTCAATGGTTGCAATAATCCGCTCGGACGTTGATGTTCCGCTTTAACTCGCTGGTATGTGTAACATTTACTTACCCATTCGGCTATCTCCTTCTTCATATTTGGCCACCAAAAGTTTTTTTTCACATCGCGGTACATTTTTATACTTCCTGGATGAATGGAATACTTTGAACTGTGCGCATCTCGCAATATTTCTTCTTTCAGTTCCTCCACGTTGGGGATCCAGATTCTTGATGCAAAGCATAGGATTCCTTCATTATCCTTGTGGGTTGTGATTTCTTCTCCCGTTAAGTCGTCATTTTGACTCATCACTTCTTCTTGACAGCGGCAAATCTTCTCTAGTAATTCCGGTTGAAAAGTCATAGCGTAAATAGCTTCAGTAGATTCATTGGGAACACGAATTTCGATTTCCAACTTGTCAAATTCCTTGGCTAATTCTTCACATGAAGTTAACAGATTCAATCTTTGTTCCCGGCTCAGCGCATCTGCCACAACATTTGATTTCCCTGGATGATAACTGATCGTAACATCGTAATCTTTAATCAATTAAAGTCATCGGCGTTGTCTCATGTTCAGTTCCTTCTGTGTAAAGATGTACTTCAGACTTTTATGATCCGTGTAGATTTCGCATCTCTCACCATAGAGATAGTGTCTCCAAAGTTTCAATGCAAATACAATCGCTGCTAATTCCAGATCATGTGTAGGATATTTATGTTCATGAGGTTTTAACTGTCTCGAAGCATATACAATGACGTTACCGTGTTGCATTAGTTCACATCCTAATCCATGGTATGAAGCATCCCTGTAAATGACAAAATTTGCATGTTCGTCTGGCAATACGAGTACCGGTGCGGTTACTAACCGATTCCTCAGCTCTTGGAAACTTTCTTCATATGTGTCATCCCATATGAACCTTTCACTTTTTCGAGTTAACTTGGTCAGTGGCGTTTCTATTTTCGCAAAATATTTGACAAATCTTGTATAATATCCTGCCAATCCCAAGAAACTTTGAACTTATGTCGATGTCTTCGGCCTTTCCCAACTCAACACAGCTTCAATCTTCGCTAGATCGACTTGAATGTCTTCTCTACTGATGATGTGCCCTAGAAATTGTACTTCCTATAACCAGGATTCACATTTTGAAAATTTCGCGTACAGTTGCTCTTTCCTCAGAATTTCCAAAGCTATCATCAAGTGCTCAGCATGCTCTTCTTCCATTATTGAGTAAATCAAGATGTCATCGATAAATACAATCACGAATTTATCCGAAAACCTCTTGAATACCCTGTTCATCAGATCCATGAATGTTGCTGGCGCGTTGGTCAAACCGAATGCCATTACAAGAAAGTCATAATGTTCATATCTAGTACGGAATGCAGTCTTAGAAATATCTTCAGCTTTAATCTTTAATTGATGATAGCCCGATCGCAAATCTATCTTCGAAAACCATGCAGCTCCTTTTAGCTGATCGAACAAATCATCGATTCTCGGTAAAGGATACTTATTCTTGATAGTGAGCTTATTCAATTCTCGATAGTCAATGCATAGTCGCATGCTGCCATCTTTCTTTTTCACAAACAATACCGGTGCGCCCCATGGAGATACACTGGGTCTTATGATGCCTCGGTCTAGTAGATCTTGCAATTGCGTTGACAACTCTTTCATCTCAACTGTTGTCATTCGATATGGAGCTTTCGAAACTGGTTCTGTACCTGGCGCTAAATCAATCGTCAATTCAATTTCTCGATCTGGCGGTAACCCTGGAAACTCTTCTGGAAAGACTTCAGGAAATTCACATACAACTGGAATGTCTTCTATTTTGGGACTTCCCTTCTCTGTATCTAACACGTAGGCTATATACATCTCACATCCCTGTCGAAGCAATCGTTTGGTCTGTATTACTGTTAGAAATTTCTTTAGCTATTTTTCGTCCTTGAATATTACCGTTGCATTTTCCGCAGTTCGCAATTTTACTTTCTTGCTCGCGCAATCGATCTGAGCATTATGACAAGCTAACCAATCCATTCCCAAAATGACGTCAAACTCTCCTAACTTAAAAGGAATCAAGTCTACGGAGAAATGATGTCCGGCTATTTCTATATCACATGTAGGACACACTCGGTCTACTCTACTAGAACTTGGTCGTCATTCGCTAATTTTATAATTAACGTCTCGCCCAACCATTCAATTTCAACTCCGGCGAAACCGACTTCAAAATCCAGCCAAAATACATAATCATTCATTTGTACATGAAACTCGATGATTTATAGTGCAAATCAAAGTTAAGAACATGTACAATTAAAGTCCTAACATCACAAGAATCAAATATTCACAGAAATCACGAAGCTATGTTTTGAAAATCGAACATAAACCCTAATAATCGAACTTTACTATCCAGACATTGTTCGTTCAATTAAACACCATGAATCAATTTCAAATAACATTAGGAAGCTATATCAATCATCAAAACATCATAATAACCCTAGAATCAAAAAGCCCTAATTCGAACATAAACCCTACAAATCGAAAATCAAAAACTACGGATTAAAATGTGAAATTGATAATGGAAATGGAAATAACAGATCAAAACATTCGATTTGAGTCCTTGAATTACACGATTTGATGTTGTAATCAGTGAGAAACCACGGCTTGAATTTCTGACCCGACCCTGTTCTTCCCGGCCCGATTTCAGAGAATTTTGTGAATTTTACTGATTTTTCTGAATTTTAATTAATTAATTAATAATTAGGCTATTTATAGTAGTAGAATTAATACTCCTTATTAAAATTAAGGCCCTAATTCTACACTTTTTAAAATTAATAAGCCCCTAATTTTATAATTTTTGAGTATTAAAATTTAATTTATAAATATTTTATATATACAATATATATGCCAAAATTTCCCAAAAATTGTGAATAATGCAAAAATACAAAGAAATGGTATAAATGAAAATCCTAAAATTTTATAAAAATAAAAATGTGATTTTTTTGGGGTTTTTAACACCCAATGGGGCCCGGAAAAGTCATTTTTCGCAAAACGGGAAAATTTATATAATACCTAGATGTTCAAAATAATGTGATGGTGAAAGACGTTTGATGAAAAATAAGGCCCATTATTTTATTTGAAATACCTGCTTTAAAATCATGATTCGGGTCGTAAAACTTTTGAAATGAAAGTTATAAATGAAAAATAAAATATCTGAAAAATATCTTAAAAATACCTGGACAACACAGAATGCACATAATATATAGCGATTAGGGTTTGACAGTTAATTCCACATAAATGACACATTAACACACATAATTTATTATAAATATGATATAATACAGACGTAAATTTCCCATACGTTACAATAGTTGTTAGGAACAAAGCTAGATTGGTTGATAAGGGCTACTGTCAACAAGAAGGAATAGATTTTGATGAAACTTTTGCTCCTGTTGCAAGACTTGAAGCCATCATAATTTTCTTAGCCTATGTAGCCCATGCCAATTTCAAAGTCTATCAAATGGATGTCAAAAGTGCCTTTCTGAATGGAGATTTAAAGGAGGAAGTCTATGTTAGTCAGCCTCCTGGTTTTGAAGATCCAAATTTTCCAGAATATGTCTACTATCTTTTGAAAGCATTTTATAGACTGAAGCAAGCACCTAGAGCCTGGTATGATACTTTGTCAAAGTTTCTCTCTGAAAATCACTTCACAAGAGGTACTGTTGATAAAACTTTATTCTTTAGAAATGTTAATGGCTCTAGTGTACTTGTTCAAATTTATATAGATGATATTATATTTGGCTCTACAGATGAAAAACTTTGCAAAAAGTATGCCAAATTGATGCAAAATAAGTATGAAATGAGCATGATGGGAGAACTAACTTATTTTCTTGGTTTACAAGTTAAGCAAGTTAGTAATGGAATATTAATTAGTTAAACTAAATATATTTATGATCTTTTAAAGAAGTTTGATCTAATGGATTGCACATCTGAAAAAACTCCCATGGCCACTGCAACTAAACTTGAATTAAACACTACTGAAAAGTCTGTGGATATTTCAAGCTATAGAGGCATGGTTGGCTCACTTTTGTACTTAACAGCTAGTAGGCCAGATATAATGTTTGTTACTTGTCTCTGTGCTAGATTTCAGGCTGATCCCAGAGAATCTCATTTAATAGCTATAAAGAAAATTTTCAGATATCTCAAGGGAACACCAAAACTTGGCATTTGGTACCCTAGAGATTCTGGTTTTGATCTAACTGGTTATTCAGATGCAGACTATGCAGGGTGCAAGATTGATAGAAAAAGCACTACGGGAACCTGTCAATTTCTAGAAAACAAGCTAGTATCCTGGTTCAGTAAGAAGTAAAATCCAATCTCTACTTCTACAGCGGAGGCTGAATATATTGTTGCTCGCAGTTGATGTGCACAAATTCTATGGATGAAAAACCAATTGTTGGACTATGGTTCGCAAGTGGACAGAATTCCTATTTTCTGTTATAACACAAGTGCAATTGCCATTACTGAAAATCCAGTACAACATTCAAGAACAAAGCACATAGATATCAAGTATCACTTCATTAGGGAACATATAATGAGTTGTACTGTGGAACTTCATTTTGTTCCAAGTGAGAAGCAGCTTGCAGATATCTTTACCAAGCCACTTGATGAATCCACCTTCACTAGGTTGGTACTTAGGTATGCTTAATTATTCTTAAACTATTTGTGATAATTTTGCAAGTTGAAATGCATCCAGAAATTTAATTGATTTTTCAGTTTTGGATGAAAATTTGGCTAAGTCAAATTTTACATCTCGACGGATGTTCATTATCCATCGAGTTTGATCATCCGTTGAAATAGAAGAGCTTGGTAAAAATCAATTACTTTTCTGGATTATCTTATACTCGACGGATAATTGCTTTATTCTCATCCGTCGAATTGTCTACATCTTAGCCGTTAAAGTTCTAAACATTATCCATCGGATATGCTTACAGTCTGTAAGTATATCACGATGGATAATTGACAGAATTTTGATAGTTTATTTTATTTTTAAACGGCTATTTTGGGCAATTCTCATTGGGTCTTTAATTTTTACCTTTATTTTTTATTCCATTTTATCTGAGAAGACATAAAAGCCTTACTTCAAGTTTATTTTAGCTTTTATCTTTCTCTATTACAATTAATTGCTCTCTTCTTCTTCAAAGCAAAATCCTCTTTCTCTCTGCAAATTTCCTTGCTTTAACAATGGCACCAGTAGTCAAGATCATGTCTCAGTCAGGATTCATTTATGAGAAAAACAATTTCGTAGCTCTTGTGAACAAGGAAATTCCAGCAACTGAGAATTATCACAAAATGATGGACTTTATGAAGGGATGCAAGCTTAGTTATGCCATGTTGGAATCAACCACAATCTACTGTGAAGTTGTGGAGGAGATGTGGACTACTATTGTCTATCAGGCAACTGACAAAACCATAACTCTCACCATTAAGGTGAGGAATTTTGCATTAACAGTGACACTATTCAAGTATGCTTTAAAATTCCTGATAACACTACTGCTAAACGATACATAGATATTGATTTAGTTAACTTGCTTAATACTATTGGTTATGCTCTTCCCATCACTAAGTTAAGTGAAATTAGGAGCTTATGTCTTAGGAAAGAGTGGAGTTTTCTGTGTGATGTAGTTACCAAAGTATTTTATGGTAAAATAAGCAACTTTGATTCTGTCAATACTACTATGCTTAACATGTTTTACATGTTGTTTAATGATACTTACTATAATTTTAGTGATGTTGTCATGTTTGAGTTAGGCCAGAAGTTAGGGGAGATTAAAAAGAGATCTAGAAATGTTTATTATACTAGATTCCTTATGATTATTGCTAACCATAAATGTGAGGATCTTATGATTGAGAACCCAACCAACAAATTGAATTATTGGGTCAAGAAAGAAGAGTAATTGCAGATTTAAACAGGGCTGATCATCACAAGGAAGTTCCCCTTGTCTATCTGCCTATAATGGATGGCCCTCAGGTAAGTGAGGTAAATACTTATGTCTTTACTCCTCCTACCTCTCAAATTTCTTTGCCATTGACGGTGGCTATGGAATCTATGTCTATGACCCAGTACATGCCTACCCAAGCCACAAAATCCAAAGTTTTAAAATCCAAATCAAAGAAACCACACTCTGGTGTCTCTCAAAAGATGCCAGTTTCAAAATCTAACAAAACCAAAGAGTGGAGTGTGAAGGGTGGTGAGGTTGGTGAGGGACAGGGTGAACATAAAAGAAACCTAAGAATAAGGATGGAGAGGTGAGTGTACCCAAACCTAGCCACACCATAGTTTCCTAACAAACTGTGGTGCTTAATATAGAAATTAGCACATCTCTAGTTTCATCCTCCCAAAAGGATGCTACTATTGAAACAAGCTCCCAACAAGGAGCACAGGCCAAAAGGGTTAGGGACAAAGATTCACCCAAAACTTATACAAGAAAGAAGAAAGCTAGAAAACTTGGGGATGTACAGGGATCACACACAGTACAAACTGAAGCTAAAGACTCAATCACTGCATCATCTCAAATTCAGCTTCATGTGGCTCCAATAAATGTGGAGCCACAACCAAAATCTTTAACAATAGAAGCACCAAACACACAAAAGTCTCCCTCTAATTCTCTGGATGTGGATATGATTCACACATCAATCCCTGATTCTTCTTCTTTAACTCTGTTGGAGAAGCCAAAATTCAGTGCAAGTGAGCATCATCTTCTAGATGATTTGTTGGCTCACTTGCCAATTCTTTCAGGAACTGTTGAGACTTCTGTTCCTAAATTATCATCAATATGCAGAGAGTCTACAATAGTTTCAACTCTAAACTCTATCATTTCCTCTATTCTAGTGGATATTGTTCATCCGTCGGCTAGTGATTGTATCCCACGGATGTGCCTAATAGCAGTCATCCATCGGATATCCTAACTACTACCCCGATGGATGTTCCTCATCCGTCGGTACTCTCTACAAAAGCTGAGTTTTCAACAATTGTTACAAGTATGGATGAGTTAGTAGTTGTACAATCACTCCTAGGATTGAGGGAAGGGAGTGAACAGAATGAGAGGTTGAGTTGCACTCAGGAAAAAAGGAGAGGAAATGAGAGGAATTGTGCAGGCTATTTCTTCCAGCCTGGAAAAAGTGTGTGAGGGGAGTTCCGCCTTATTAGGTGAAGGTGAGCGTGTGAGGGTGGTGAGCCAAGGGGAGCCCTTGATGCAAGAAAATAGAGAAAATGAGAGAAATGCAGGTACAGGAGATATAAGGATGGGAGCCATTGCTAGTGAGTCAATGGATGTCAGTGATGCAGAAAAGGAGAGATAATTTGAGCAAAAATATCAAGCTGTCATAGATTCTATCTCCTTGGATGCTGAGACATTTACTCATCATGTCTTAGCTTATCAAACTCTAGTTAGACAGGGCAATGAGGATGTTGAAAGGATGCTCAATTTGGTGCACACTACTGCCTCTATACAAAGGGCCAAGGTTGTCATCTCAGTCATGCCTCCCACAGCTGGTGATGATGTTGTTTATGGAACTGGGGGTTTTGAAGACATATTAGGGGATGAAGATGATAATGAGGAAGAGTCCATGGATATGGAGGAGAAGCAGGCTCTAGCTCCAGATCAAACATTCCATCTTGGGAGTTTTCTAAAGAATGTGATGAGCAACACTTCAAGACTACTCTTTATCATATCATTCAACAAACTCAGACAGCTCTTCAAGCTACAACCAATGCCAACACCAAGAAGCTACTTCAAGCACATCTCAATTCTCTTCAACTGCACCAAATTCAATCTCTTCAACACATTTTGGATGTCACTGCAATTAAAATAGAGATTGATCAAGTCAAGAAGGATTTCTCTGAGAGATTGGATGCTAAATTTCCTAACATAACCCTACTTGACATCAACAGAAAACTAAGGAAAAACTCCAATATTGTCAGCCAAATGGACTCTTTGGACACAAGACTCAAGTCATTATAAGCTTCTGTCACTGCAATTCATTTACATCAAGCCCAGCAAACTCAGTTGCTTCAAAAGTTAGTGGCTGCACAAACTTCTACCTCCACTCAACTTGATGCTAACAAAAAGGGGGAGAATGATTCACTTGTCCCATTTAGTCAAGGAGTGCCAATTAGTGAGGGGAGAATGTGCTAAACATACAAGTTAGTCAAGTAATTGTTCCAAAAATTACTTATCCTAAGCCACCAGTTTTGGACAGCATTGATCTGATCCAGATAGCAGCTGCTAAGTTAAATTCAAAGACAAATTTCAAGAAGCTTAATGTTGCAGCAGTTGAGAAGGAATTGGATGACAAATGGAGGAAGATTGATAAAGAAATCACCAAGAAATTTGGTCCAATTGAGAAACCAAAAAAGACCTTTCATCACTTCTCTCAAGTCAAGCAAATTTCTGTCAATGACATGAGTCTAGGTAATCTGGAAAAGGGCCAACCTTCATGCATAAAGTCTCCAAAACCTAACTTGGTTTTGAAGCCCAAAAGGAATTATCCAAAGTCATCTGAGAAAAATCCCTTGGATCTTATGTTTGAGACTCCAAGGCCAGATGAAAAGAAACTGTTAGCTAGGTCCATTGCATTCTTCAAAGATCCAACTGACTCAGTGCTAAAAAGAAGAATTGCTAAGATCTACAGGAATGGGAAAGAAATCTGTGTGGTGGCTGGACACCCTCAGTTTGCAGAAGCTAAGAAGGAAGAAAAGGAGAGAATCAAGAAAAAAAAGAAGCAAACTATTTTAGATGCTAAGAAACTCAAACAAAAGAAAAATCAAGCTGCTATAGTAGCCAAACTTCAAGCTGTGAAAACTGCAACTGAGATTTCTGAAAAGCAACATGTGGTATCTGAAGCTCAGGGTCGGAAAATGCTCAAGGAACCTCAACAGACAAAGAAGCTAAGATACAAACAAAGAATCAAGAGAAAATTAGACTTCAGTGATGAGGAAATGGAAGGCTACATTCCCAAACAGTCTACAACTTCAACTCAGACATCTAAGCCCTCAGAAGTGCAAGATAAATTTAAGGTAGATCCTACAAAGAACTTTTATGGTGAGCCAATAGTTCCCAAGGATGAGCAAATAGATTGGGAGAATTTGCCTCTTCCTGAACTTAACTTACCAATCTTCAACAAGCTAAAGAGGACAAAGACAAGAGCAATCAAGAAGGTCAGGCCTATGAAACTCAGAACCAAAACCTTAACTAAAGCTCAACCAACTATCAACAAGGGAGATCTTTTATACATCTGTGATATCAAGGAATTTTCAGATATCAATCTCTACATGGATGAATTAGAAGAAGTGAGGGGAATTGATGCTCACAGAAATCTCCCTGAAAGACTGGTGTTCAAATACAAGGGTAGGAAAGAGATCATATGGCCCCTTCACAGAATTCTTCAAGAAAGTTGTTCTGTTTTGATAAAGAACTTCTCACTTCAAGAAAAAATTTTGGATTCAATGTGACAACCAAGAAATTGGGTGGGAAAGAGATCATATGGCCCCTTCACAGAATTCTTCAAGAAAGTTGTTCTATTTTGATAAAGATCTTCTCATCCTTCAAGAAAACTTTTGGATTCAATGTGACAGCCAAGAAATGGTTCTAAAGAAGATAGAAGAACTCAGGAGCAGAAAAGCCTCAAATGCACTTCCAGAAACTTTATCCATTCCCTTCACAGGAAATACAGTGCACTTGAGGCCTTACTGAACGATAGAATTCATGGATGAAAAGGTGTTAGAAGATTCTTCAGATTGGATGACCATCTGAGCATCTCAAGCAATGAGACTCTATTGGAAATACAAGGAAAGTTGGATCTATCAAATGCTGAAGAATTTGAATTTTACAGATAACTCCAAAATCAAATAGAAGAAAATAACTAGAAGCTTGGGAAGATATCAAGACAATCAATGAAATAGAAAACATCTGTTCAAACTAGAGGAGCACCTTGATAATGATTGTGAGAACTCTTTGTACAGTTTACTTTGTTCAATTTTCAGATAAACTGTAGCACTTAATAGTTTTATCTATCTTTATTAATCTGTTCATTTAGGGTGTTTTGTTATCATCAAGTTTCTCTTAATTTATGGATACAATTCCACTAGACATAAATTGGGGGAGATTGTTAGGAATATGTTATGAACTTGATGATAAGTTAAACAAAATACCTTAGTAGATTTAACTTAGTGTTTTTGTACCTCTCGACGAATGTTCTAATATAGTCCCGACGGATGAACTTTATAGTCCCGACGGATGAAAATTTAACATTCATCGAGAGTGTAGCTTATATAACAATAAGTATTGTAACATATTTCTGCAAATAACAATGTTTTAGTTGAGTAGATACTGAAGGATTCTTTGAGTCATGTTGACTACTAGGTTGATATACGGAATACGTTGGCTAATTGTAAATATAAGATGTCTTATAATTCTGCATAAGTAAAATAGAATCAATTGACAGAAAGACTACCGACGGATGATCTACAAAGGCTCCCGATAGATAATTAAAAAGGCTCCTTGCGGATGATCAACACAGTCCTGTCGGATGGTAATATTCAAAATAGCAGTTGACAGTGACAACACAGTCACATGTGTCGGGTGTTTGCAAAAGGAATGTGGCAGCCTAATTGCAGGATTTAGAGAACAAAGAAGCATTATCATTTCTATGCAATTATGAATATATTCAAAGATGCTGGATAGAGCAATGTAGCAGCATGAAGTTAGACTAGATTCAGTTTGTCTTATTATCTTGTCTTACTATCATGTAACTTGGTGATATATAAACCAAGTGTAGCAAGTAGAATAACTTAACTGAGTAAGCATTATTTTCAGAGAGATGGAAAAGGTTGTATCTGTTAAGAATCTCTTTGTATTTCTATAAGTTCTCTTGTAAGCAGTTGTGTGTTATTCAAGCATCACAGAGTTCTCAACTTTATATATATCTCTGGTGGATAAGTTTAAATCCACCAGAATGTTTTAAAGCTTTGTGTTTTATTGCTTTGTGTTTCGATTTCTATTTTATTCTCATTCCGCACTTCTTGTAAAATCAAACACAATTATATATATTAAGTAAGAACATTCTTAAAATCAGAAAAATAGCCAGAACTACATTCAACCCCCTTCTGTAATTCTTGTTGCATTGTTTAGAATTAATAAAGTTCACATAAGATAAGTGTGTGTGTGTGTGTCTAACTCATATCGAGTTCAATCCAGACTATTAAATATAGTCTTTAGTTTTAAGTTTTTTCAGACCTTTATATTGGTTGACTGTGATGTGATTCCAAGAGGTACTCTGCGAGGATGAGCACTCACATAAGACTGGTTACTCAGGTGGGAGAGTAGGACCCCCATATCCTTCCTCTGGTTTAGAGGAATCAGTTCATAGTGATCCTATGGGAGACCGGTATTAGGAGGAGTCAGTATTCGCAGAGCCTGTGGTTGGTAGACCAGTAGACCCGATGGTGGAGTTGGTCCAAGAGGTAGTAGCGGATCCGGATATGGTCAGAGTTGCAGAGAGAGCATGGTATTCGTTCAGACTGAGGTAGTCGTTGACATTTCAGAGGCGGGTAAGGGCTGAGTGATGAGGGTAATGAAGGAGACCCGCTTTGAAGTGACTAGAGAGACCATTCATACCAGGCCTATTCCTCCCCGGAAGCTGAGTCCTACACCATCCATAGCTTCAGTCACCTCACGAGCCCCAGCAGTGAAAGCTCCTAGTGTGGTTCCATATCATGTTTATGCTGCAATGGGACGAGAGAGAGATTTTCTCAGGGGTCAGAATGCCAGTATGAGCGAGGCCATGATAGAGATGGCACAGGCTACCGCCATAAGGACGAGTATTTTTGGTTCTGAGGTTCAGTCCAGGGTTAGGGCCATCGAGAAGGTCACGAGGAAAAAGTTGGCAGAGCTTCCATCCACTAGAGAGTGGGATGCAGATACACGCAGGGTGACCCGTTTAGTTATTAGATACTTATTGAGTTGCAAGCGGCTCACGAGCCGCATGACTAGGTGTTCAAATGGTGGTTTGGTTTTGAGACGAGAGACCCGATATAGTATGGAGGGTGTCTGTTCTCCTTTTTGCTGTGTATTATGGCTTGAGCCGGTGATATAGTATGGATGCGAGCGTGGTGCCAACGGTAGCTGGAATAGTTTGGCAGAGTAGGGGTATCTTTTATATTTATAGCGTATTTCCTTTACTGTCATTTCTTTTAGTGAGTAGTATCCGTTAGGTCCGTAATCAACTGTAGGGGTGAATACAGTTTATGCAAATAATTCGACAAAGCTTTAACAAGATCAACAGTTTTTACATTAACAGATAAAAACTGATTACAAAAGTACTCTCTCAAAGGATGAACAATTATCCTTGAGAGATGCTAGGTTATGCGAATGATATATTAATGTACGCAACACATAAAGTATAAACTAATATGTGCTTACATAGTGCACAGTTACACAATCAATAAGGAATCATATTCTATTATAATAAGGAAACTTAATACATATCCATGTATGATTGCTTCTGAGATAAAGTCCTTCACCGCCTTAAATTTCTTCTTTCCTTTTCCTTCTTGAATATCTACTGATGTGACTAAATCCTGATGACATCAGCTGCTTATCATCAAGTACTGATAGACAAGTACTGATGACATCACCTTCAGTAAATCTTGATATTAAGTCCTGATAGTTTATCTCCTGATATCATTAATTATATCTAACAATCTCCCCCAACTTATGCATTATGTAAATATGTACAAGTTCCAATTGATGATGTCAAAACTATCTAAATTCAGATATCAAATAAGCATATTCATTATTACTTCAGTGAATATCAGACTTCATTCTTCATTCTGAACTCTAAAACAGTCCTGAGCTTCTTCAAGAAACTTCCTCGGCAGATTTTCTTCCATTACATCCAAATACCATTGTATCCTCTATTTGTGTTCTTTCAATTCTGTTTATTTATCATTTTGATAGATGGCAACCCTGAGGTCATGTTACTTTGAATTTCCAAGAGATAGATCATCCAGTTCCAGAAACCTGATCTTCTTTCCATCAGGATTAAAAGTTAATACTTATCTTCCTAGACTCATTTCTATCTTAGCTCCTCCAATAGGCATATCAACAGCATATTCAGTTTGATCAATGTACTTTAGAATATAGTTAGATTTTTAAGACATTCCTCTCTACTTTAACTGTATCAGGTTCTTTATAAATACAGACCATCTTGAAGTTACAGGATTGGTTATCTTGAGAATTGTAGCAACAAGTTCTAATTCCTACCATGGTTTGTCTCTCAACTGTTCTTGAGTCAACCTTAATCTTCTCCTAGACTCCAGAAAATAAATCATTTTCTCTCCAACAAGATCAATAAAAATTTGTACTGATATGATCTTCTATAAGTTTTCAAGCATCACATTATCTCCAATTTCTGTCAAATTAGCATGCTTCCTTAGAATCAAAGCATCACCTATAGATGGATCAGCATTTAACATTCCCAGACCACTTGTGTTTCCAAGTTTTCTAGCATGAGAACTTCCATTGTAAATCTTCTTTAATGTTTCAGAGGAATCTCTTCTAGGTGCAGGTTTCTTGCTTCCCCATAGTAACTTTCTCTTTTCTTCAAAAGTAAGTCTGGCTTATCAGAGATAATGTTTTCAAAATCAGGATTTGATAACTCAGCTTGAATTGGGTTTGAAGAATCATCAACATGAGTAGTATCAGAGGTTATGATTGGTTGAATAACAACATTTGCTTCGTCATTAACTTGAGCAATATCAGAGGTTAACTTCAGTTTCTCAGCCCAATTGGCTCCATGAATCTTCCTTCTTTGATGAGCTTGACTGAGTTCTTCTTCTTCAATTTTTTCTTCAATATCAAATGCTTGAGCTACTGTATAGACTGGATCTATCACTGTTTGAGATTTAGTTGCCTTAGATATTAATTTCTTCTTAGCAACCATTTTGACTTTAGGCTTTGAAGGCTTGGACTTCTCTCGTATCTTATCTTTCCTCTTATGACTCCTATCAGCAGATAAGATAGCTTGGGACCTAAGAGGTCTTTCAACATTTACCCGACTTACCTCCCTTATGACTACCCCTTTGGTTGGTCTGTTAGAAGGATCATCTTCATATGGATCTTGAGAGATAATAGCAGCATCAATATTTGATGTGTTCATGGAATTCTTGAATTTTTCCTCCATTTGCCTTAGTTGTTCTAGATCAACTCCAGGATTTTCTTCCTCAAAGATTCTTCTACTCACCTCAGACTCAAATGCTTGAATATTTGGATCCTTGTAGAATAGAGTTATCTTTCTACCTTTTACTTTTAGAGTTTGAAGATACTGACTTGCTTCCGCACCAGCTTCTATCTCTAGAATACCTTGGTCATCATTAGCAGTTGTGACTTTCAGAGTTTGTTGAGTCGTTGTAGCCACTGCCAGTTCTTTAGATTAAACTATTCTTTCACTTCACCTACTTTCTCCACCTTGTCTAGGCTGAGACCTTGTGACAGCTTTTGATGAACCAATAATCCCAACTAGCTCTTCACCTCTTTTCCTTACACTATCCTTCTTTCCCTCCTTATTACCTCCATCAGGATATTCATCATCGGCATTTTTCAATGTCAGCTACTTGCATTTAGACTTAACAATCTTCTCCCCCTTTTTGGCATCATCACCAAGCAGTAGAAAAAGAATCATCTCCATTGAATTCTGTACCTCTGTAAGTTTTTTACAAATTTGAACTTGCTTAGCTTCCAATCTAGCCTGATTGGCTTCAATTGTAGTCTTTCAGGCAATAATTGGTGCAATTTGCTTCTAAATTTCCTGATGAGTAGTCAACCTTGAAGCAATCAAATATTCTTTGATTTGATTAATTTAAGATGTTGTTGCTTCTTGAGCTGTATGCAAGGATCTTACTACCAGAGTAGATGCTTTCAGATGATTCAGCGTGTCAGGATTTTGAATTCTCCGTTCAGCTATTTCCAGATGTTCAACAGCACTGGTTCTAGAAATAGGATATGCAGCATCTTTCCATTTAGCATTCCAGATTTCATCAAAATAATCCTGCTTTTATTTAGCATCTAACTTCTTCAGCTTCTGTTGCCTCATATATGTAGGCATATCTTCAGGGAAGAATAGATCATCCTCAGGATCTATAAGAGCATTTGAAGTATCAGCTTCTTTACCATCATTAGATTCTTCATTTACAAATGGATCTTGAACTATCTGCTGAACTTCATTTACAGCTTCAGCATATAAGATAGAAACAGAAATTGGTGCTTTCTATGATCCAGCAACTTCAGAAGTTTCCATACCATTACCGTCAGCAGTGAGCTCCATATCTTCAAGAATTGTAGATAGATGAACTGGAGCTTTAGGATTTACTTCCAGAACCTCGATACCTGTGGAGTGTTGTAGTGACTCTATAGTGGATAAACCTTTATGAATGGATTGTGGTGCTACTACATCTTAAGCAACAACAGGGAGAATTTTAGGTGATGAAATAGTAGAGTGAATGGACTATTTTTCAAGAAAAATAGGGATCGCTACAGGTGGTGGAATAGTAGAGTGAATGGACTACAGGAAAGTATCAGTACTTAGACCTGCAGGGAGATCAACAGCACTTGGTACATCAGAGTTTATCCGAGGGTCAACAGACTGTTATTCAGCAGTTGTTTCTTGTATACTATGTGCACCTGTAAAATATAAAAAGTAACATTTAATGTCTATATTCTTTTAAAGTAGTCTCACTACTCCTCACACAACATAGCTCATAACTTTCAATAGTTAGAGTTTCCTCACAAGGATTACTAAATCCTGACTCTCATCTACCTCTCCTTTTTCCGGGAAGGATCATGTTGTTCTTTTAATTCTATTTTTCTCTAAATCTTTTCACATAACTCACAAAAAAAACTCAGATAATTTATCCTACAGAAATAAGAGGTGGCTAAATAAAGGTGGTCTGTGGTCAGACAACTAGAGTTAATCCTTAAATAAGGTCTAGATATAATCATACCAGCAGGATTTATAACATGCATAATAAATGCTGATAAGACAAAATCAGTATTTAAAATAAATGCTGATAAGGTGAAATTAGTATTTATACCTTGTGAATCTGAAGATTCAACTGAACTTATAGTTGAAACTGTGCTTATGATAGTGTGTTGTTCACCAATTATGGGAACCTCCATTTGAATTAGAGAGGATTTGACCAGGTTATTGTCATGTACCATGGTCTCAAACCTTGTTCTTCTTGCTAAGAATTGACACTTGAATGTATTATTTGATACTATCACAGGGTCTTCAGTAAAAACTGATGATACCCCTGTGTTTTTGTTGGTGTCATCAAGATCTACCTCAGCATGTAGTCTCTTACCAACTGAATATTGTTCCTAAGTGGTGAGCATAGTTTCATGAACCATGTCACTTGATTTGACAACATTTAAGAAATGGATTCAAGTGTTTCATTTTTAAGAAGAAATTTGAGATATAAGATGTGTAATATTTTGGTTGACTGTTGACAACTTTCCCTGAGAGAAAAAGAAAGTTTCAAAGAATATGTCATGTTCCATAGTATCAGACTTTTGGAACATAAATATGTTTGGACATTTTTGATAGACAACACTCAAAGATCATAATTCTTATGAGATTAGAATTAAAACGTTCATCAATTTCTCCTGTGATATCAATTGCTCCTTAATATTTTGTATTTGTTCTTCTATTTGTCATAATAACTCAAGTAGAAATCAGTTTCACATGCATCATTAAAATATTCAGAAGTTAAACATGCAATGTAAAATAGAAGATGAACAGTCACAAGCTATAAAGCACTTAAGATTAAAGTACAATTAACAGTATCACATTTTAAGAACAATTGGTTTTTATTGAAGATAGAAGATGAGTACAAAATACAATTTATCAAATTATCTTAACTCCTAAAAGCTAGAACTACACAATCTTCTTCTTTTTTGCAGCCTGCTCCTTCTGCATTGCTCGGCGATGGAAGATGCGAGACATAGAGAATGCAAGAGAAATAATATTTTCTTGCAACTCTAACTGCTCGTGGCGACGTTCCTCGGCTTCATCATCCATTCGCATCTCTTCGAAATGGAATTCCATTCCAAAACGATGTAACTCAAACTGATCATCCCAGCAGAGATGATCAAAAATCAACTGTGGAAGTCCATTCGGATGAAAATCTTGACCATCAAATAGGACCCTGAGTTGGAAGGGGTCGAAATACAACCTTCCTTCTTCAGGATTAGCAACTGGGAAATATATTCCATATTTGCGAGTATAGGTTTGAGCCATTGAAATGTTTGGAGTTTTGGATGAAGGATAGAAAGAGAAGATAAAGAGTTCTTTCCGAGATGAAGTGCATGTATATAGAGAGAAAAAGAAAGAAACCAAAAAGACTCTTTGTTTAACCAAGTAATAATTCATATAGCATGCATAAACTCTGAGCGTATCTAGGCAAACAAAAAAGTAAGTCCTCTTTTCAGATCCCCTATATCCAATATAAAATAGATACTCAATCTTTTTTATAGATATGAACATCATTAGTTACTGTAAGTAAACAAATAATAATTACTTACCCACTTGCAAACAACTTCAAACCTGTAATTAGAATACTGATTAAAATAATATTTGAGTAAATTCAAAAAATTATTATCCGAATATAATAATCAATCAGAGTCTGACCATTATCAATATTTAATCAACAACTACCAGGATTTATCAGTCAACACAAGTTTGACCAATATCAGAATTTAACAACTACTGTCAAGATTTATTAGTCAAAATAAGTTTAACCAATATCAGAGCTTATATACATAATCAGAGTTTAACATGCAGCTACTGGCTGGGATTAATAAAAATTAATTGCATGCTTTCATGGCATCAAAATTTAACACTATAATTAGTATTTAGAAAATACTGATACAAAAAATAAGATACCACACTCTAACTATCAGTAGTTATTCCTTATTTATCAGAGTTTGAGAAATGTCCTGATATCATTCCCAATTCATTCACCAATCTTGTGAATGTAGCTTCACAGAAAAGCTTGGTGAATATATCTGCTAATTGTTGATCTGTTGGAAAAAAGACCAATTTCACTGTACCTTCTTCCATATGTTCCCTTATGAAATGGTACCTAATGCTGATGTGTTTAGTCATCGAATGTTGTACTGGATTTCCTATTATTATAATAGCACTTTGATTATCACAATATATAGGACTAGCAGAATAGTCTATCCCATAGTCAAGTAACTAATTCTTCATCCATAGAATTTGAGCACAACAGCTTCCTGCATCAATATATTCAGCTTGTGTAGTTGATGTGGAAATGGACTTTTATTTCTTTCTAAACCAAGAAACCAATCAGCCACCAAGAAATTGGCAGCTTCTAGAAGTGCTTTTCCTGTCTATTTTGAATCCTGCAAAATTAACATCTGAATATCCAATTAGCTTAAAATCTGAATCTCTAGAATACCATAATACAAGATTCAGGGTGCCTTTAAGATATTTAAAAATTCTTTTCACAGCTAATAGATGAGGTTCCCTTGGACCATCTTGGAACCTTGCACAGAGATAGGCAGCATACATGATATCAGGTCTACTAGCAGTCAAATATAGGAGTGAGCCAATCATACCTCTTTAGTTAGTTATATCTACTGATGAACCAGTATTTAAATCTAACTTGGTTGTCGTGGCCATCGGAGTTGATGCAGTTGAACTGTCTTGCATTCCAAATCTTTTGAGCAAATTCATAATGTATTTGGATTGATTTATGAAGATCCCTTCATCAGTCTGTTTTACCTGTAATCCCAGAAAATAACTAAATTCTCCTATCATACTCATTTGATATCTAGACTGCATTAGCTTTGAAAATCTCTCATAAATTTTATCATTAGTAGAATAAAAAATGATATCATCAACATATATTTGTACTTATACCAAGTCCATACCATGGTATTTATATAAGAGAGTTTAGTCAATTGTACATCTTGTGAAACCACTTTCTAACAGAAATAGAGCAAGTGTTGCATACCAGGCCCTTGGAGCTTATTTTAGTCTATAGAGTGCTTTATCCAGTAAGTAGACATGATCTGGATATTTTGGATCAATGAACATGGGAGGCTGTCCAACATAAACTTCCTCTTCAAGTTCTCCATTTAGAAATGCATTCTTTACATCCATTTAGAACACTTTAAACTTCTTGTGAGCAGCATAGGCTAGAAAAATTCGGATTGCCTCAAGCCTTGTAACTGGAGCAAAAGTCTCATCATGATCAATCCCTTCTTGTTGTGAATAGCCCTTTGCAACCTGTCTTGCTTTATTTCTTGTAATAATGCCCTCACTATCAGTTTTGTTTCTTAACACCCACTTTGTACCAACAACTGATGTGTTCTTTGGTCTTGGCACAAGAGTCCAGACTTTTTTCCTTTCAAATTCATTAAGCTCCTTTTGCATTGTTGATATCCAGCCAACATCTTGAAGAGTCTGGGTTCAGTTTGAGATAGAAAAATAATGATAGAGACATTTATTTTGAGTGGCTTTTCTGGTTCTTACACCACTATCAGGATTTCCAATGATTAAGTCAGGTGTGTGTGACTTAGACCATTTTCTTGCAGATGGAAGTTGACTCTTTGAAGAAAAACTACCCTTGATCCATGAACTCTTTGTTATATCTTTGACTCGTACCACTATCATGTCCTGATGCTCCCCCTGAATCAGTATTCCCATTGATATAAGTATCTGACTCATTAAAATTTGAGGAATGAGAGCCTGATGACTTATTTACTAATGTTCCTTGAGTTGAATCACTTGTAGAAGACTCTGGATGTAAATCATGTTGCTCCCCCTCAACATGTGCTTCAGAATTTGAATAATTTCCACTATCATGTGGATCATCAGAGCTTGGAGTGATTTCAGGATTTACTGTATCAGGATTTGTCAATGAATCAGGATTTAACTGTTCAGCATATGGTACTTCATTTTCAAATCTCAACTTATCATGGTCATCTGTATCTTCTAGACCTATAATCTTCTTGTCATTCAAAGATACATGTATAGATTCCATGAATCTCCTTGTTCTTAGTTGTAAACTCTGAAGGATTTTGTATACAATGGATATCCAACAAAAATGCCTTTATCGGCTTTTAGATCAAATTTGGTAAGCTGCTCTGGATGAGTTTTGAGAACAAAACACTTGCAACCAAAAATGTGAAAGTACTTAAAATTTGGCTTGTTTCCCTTCACCATCTCAAATGGTGTTTTCTATGCCTGTTGATCAAAGTTGCAATTGAAGCAAACAGTTTGCACAGCTTCAGCCCAGAATAGGTAGGCAAGCTTGCTTCCTCTAGCATGGTTCTTGTAGCTTTTATGAGAGTTCTATTCTTTCTTTTAACAACTCTATTTTGTTATGGATTTCTAGGATTAGGAAACTCTTGTTTTATCCCCTTGTATTAGCAGAACTCTTCCATAAAACTGTTCTTGAATTCAATTTCATTATCACTTCTAATGATCTTCACTTTGTATGTTGATCATTTTCCAGTTCTCTCACATGATCAATAAGAATGGATGGAAATTCATCCTTGGGGTGCAGAAAGTACACCCATGTGTATCTTGTATATTCATCAACAATTACAAGTGCATACCTCTTCTTGGCAATCAACATAACATTGACTGGACCAAAGAGATCAATATAAAGTAGATGATATGGTTCAAGAATGGAGGATTCAGTTTTACTCTTGAAAGATGTTTTCCTTTGCTTGCATTTCTGGCATGAGTCACATAAGCCATCAGAAGTAAACATTGCATTTGGAAATCCTCACACAAGATATTTCCTCACAAGTTCATTGATATTGTTGAAATTGAGGTGAGAAAGTCTTTAATGCTAGTTCCAGATGTCTTCCACAGATGTTCTACTAAGTAGAAAAACTTTTATTCATCAGTATTTGTGGAGACCTTGGCTTCATATAAACTACCATGTCTTATACCAGTCACTGAAATCTTGCCATCAGTCTTTCTGACAATTTCACAATGCTCATCATAGATATTGACATTGTAACCTTTGTCACAAATTTGACTCACACTGATCAGATTATGCATGAGTCCTTCAACCAGTGCTATATTTTCAATGATGACATTTCTAACTTTGATTTTTCCATATCCCAAGATTTTTCCTAACTTGCCTTCTCCATAAGAAACGTTTGGGCCAGCCTTCTCCTTAAATTCTGATAGCAGGGATTTATAACCAGTCATATATCCTGAGCATCCACTATTCAAGACTAGATAATTTCTCATGTTACCCTGCAATCAGTATTTAAAATCAGTCAGTATTTTTAAGGACTCATACTTGTTGGGATTATTTGGACTTTCTAAGTTTGTTAACATATGAAGCAGAAAAATTCATATCAGAGTTTATGTTAACATTCTTACTATCATTATTTACATATGCAAAAGCAGATTTTGCTTTATTTAAAGAGGGTTTTAGTTCATAATAATCATAATATAAACTATGATACTCTTTATATGTATAAATAGAGTGACACACACTACCACAATGAAAACAAGGACTATGTGGTTTATATCTAACTGTTCTGTTCCTAAACTCTAATTTGGGAGGAACGGTATTTATCTCTTTATTCTTTCTACAAGAATTAGCAAGATGATTAGTACTACCACAGTTCAAGCATGTCTTTCTAGGTGCATTGAGAGCAGTTACATAATTATCATTCTTATTAACACCTACTTTGTCCTTCATGTTTTTCCTAGGCTTTTTCTCCTTGTTTTTCATGTCTAATTCCTTCAGCTTTTGCTTAAGCTGTTTCTGAGTCACTAAACCAATATTTACTGATCTTGTGTGAACTTGTCCACTCTTATTAGTATTTAAGTTTGATCTAGGTACCAAGGTTGAACCTACCTCATTAACTGACTTAACAGCATCGACACTTGGATAAACTTAAGGGCTTCAACTGAACCTTGTTTTGTTTGACCTTGGTATCAGTATTTAATGGTTTAGTTTTCTCAGTTTCTTTTCCAATTTTCTTATCAGAATTAGATATATTAGCATATCCTAATCCTGATCCCCAACAGCCATTTTCTAAAATTTCTCGAGTTGTTTTTCTTGAGTTAGTCCAAAGCTTAATAACCTCTCTTTCTTTAGCTAACCCCTTTTCTATATAAGCATATTTTTCTAACAATTTTTCTTTGACATAAACAGCATTATCTCTTTCTTTTTGAATTTCTAGCATGGAAAACAACTCAATTTCTAGGTGATCATTCATTTTCTTTAACTCAGAATTTTCACTCTTGGTTCTATTATTCTATAAGGTTTGATCCCTATAACTAACATACAGAGATATAAGAAACAATATTAATTCATAGATATCATCAGTATCAAAAGCAAGGGTGGTATGAGGTACTTTTAATTCAGCATTGTTAGCATCAGTATCAGTATTTGCCATGAGAGCATAGTTGAAACCATCATCTGAATCTGATGAATCATCCAAGTTTTTCTTCTTTGTGATCAAGGATTGTTTCTTTTCAGCTTTTGGTTTTCTGCAGACAGCTGCAAAGTGTCCAATTCCATCACAGTTGTAGCATCTTTCCTTTGACTTGTCAGATTTTCCATTCCTTCCTATTAGTATTTCTTCTGTCATTCCTCTTATCAGAGTTTAAGGAACTGGAACCTATTCTGAAAAAGCTTTTCCCTTTTTTGAAGTTCTTGTAGACCATCTTCTTGAAGCTTTTAACCAATAGAGCAGCCATTTGTTCCATGTCTTAATTATTTTCATAATCACTATCAGTATCTGATTCACTATCAGTATTTGAGTCATCATCAGAGTTTGATGACTTAGTATCAGACTTTGTAATCATAGCTTTTCCTTTGGAGTAACCTTTTCTCCTATATTTCTCCTTTGGCTTCTCTTCAACCTTAAGTGCAATTGGTCTAGACTTGTATCCTTTTCTCTTGCTTCTTTGCTCCATCTCTAGTTCATGAGTTTTCAGTATGTCATAGATCTCATCTAGAGGTATTTCATTAAGTTCATAATTATCCCTTATTGATGTGACCTTATAGTCCCACTTTTTAGGGAGTGCATGTAATATCCGGGATATATCGTGTAATTATTTTTGCTAATAAATAATTATTATATGTGTTCAGTATTTATTCTGTGAATTATTTGTTAAGTGTTAAATGTGTTTAGATGTTTGAAAATAATATTAATTGAGTATTTTAATTTTTATATGTCCAAAATAAAATATAGATAATTGTCATATCTTCCAAATTATTTTTATGATGATTTATGATTTTATAGGAATTATATGAATTTTATAAAATCTTTTTCCGAGTATTTAAAAACTATTTTATACAAACGGGAACCAACCGACGACATCCATTTTTAATTGATTAATTGGTCAATTAATTCAAAAATTAATTGATTAATTGATTATAATTAATTATTTAATTAGATTTAATTAATTATATATTCGATGTTTACTTGTTTATAGTATAACTTTCAATCCGTTAATCGGATTTGGGTAAAACGAAGGGTAGATAGAAGTACATGTCGAATAGAATCGTATGAGTTAAATATTGATAGATGCTTGTGATATGTGAGCAGAAGAGGCAAGGCGTAGGAAAGGGAAACAGATAGTTGAGGAGTAAGACAGTTGTGATTGAAAGTGAGTGCAGTATAGCAAGCTAGTACCAGGCAAGTAATCTGAACTTTCTCAAGATATATTGTAGTGGATTGATAGTCATGTTCTATATTGCAAGTGCTTTGAAGCACTGAACCCTAAACCATGATTCCAGTTATTGATCTTGAGCCATAAACTTTATTCGTAGTATACCCAAATACGAACCACAGATATACGATACTACTCCACAAATACAAACAAACTAAATACCAAACACTGAACCGAATTACTTATATACTCAAACCATTGTACCTTATGATTTGAAAGACCAATTCCTTGTAACCCTGAAACATTGATTCCTTTGTTATTCAATTCTTTCATTACCTAACATCCAAGCTTTGAAAATGCCATACTAATCCTTATGCAGATTGAAACCATTTCATTATTGAACGTCCAATGTTGTTAATGATTCTGTTTATTGCTTATTACTGTTTATTCTATTATTATGTTAGAATTGGATTGTTTGTATAAAATTGTGGACCAGATTCGTGGTCAGACCATATAATGGTCAAGTTAGGCCAATGTGTGCCTTGGATCCAGTAGTTAGAGCAGTGATATGTGCTTTGCTCGGGGTTAGTGCGTGACTGATCAGCAGCCTCACCTTGGTTTTTAAAATGAAAATATAATATCCAATTCTAAATCATAATTCATTGTTCACTTGATATCATAACCCTTTTTATTTGATGATCATTAGTTTTGTCATTGTGACTTGCTGAGCTAGTTAGCTCATTTATGCGATGTTGTTTATGTTTTTTTCCAGTTAAGAAGGAACCAGTTGGTAATGAAGATCCCCAGTCCAGCGCGAGAGCTAGGGGTTCAGGTTGATCGAGTTAAGCTAGTAGGCTTCTTTTGGGATAATTTGAGTTTTTAAAAGTTTGTAATAATATTTAATACTCAGTTCTGAGTTTGGATAGTTGGGATTTGAACGGTTTGTAATATAAGTGTGTGTTTGGCTTGTGTGCATACTTTAACCTGTTGTGGTCCGTGGTAGTTGTTAAGTAGGGTCACTGCATATTATTATTATCTTTATTATTGTTATAAGCAGGTTATAAATAAGATGTGTGTGTGGACCCCAAACTTCTGACCCGGGTTTGGAGGGCGCCATAGGTTTGGTATCAGAGCTTCAGGTTATAAGTCACTGACACAAGCCTAGATTGACGGGAATGGGTAGAGGGTTAGGATTAGAAGTAAGGAATAGAAAGATAGAACATCGAGAGGTCGAGTGATACGGTATAATAGGTATTAGTATAATTCGCATCATGGTTCAAGATTCTTATATTGCGATATGATTTCAGATAGCAGCGATGGCCGACTCTTTCATCCCCGTATCAGCTAATCACTCCGAGCCTTCAGTTGGAGTACCATCTTCAGATCCACGTCCTGTTGTTCCACCATTGTTGGCTATTTTACCTCCACCTGTGTTGCAGCCTGTACCACTACAGGCTATTCCACCCCTAGGAATGAGACTACCTATCAGAGGACCCCCACCAGCTGATTCAGATTCCACTGAGCATTCAGTTGCAGTGCCCCATTCCAGTCTACATTGCCCCCAGTTCCTTATTACCGGTATGAGGCTCTTCTATTGGAGCGTGATTCCTTGTTGGCCCAGATTCGAGAGCTGCAGCATATCATCAGGACTACAGATGTTGATCGTGGTGTGAGGGAGCTTCGAGAGGAGATCCATGTGACACGCAGGATTCTTGCGGCTCGGCTACATGGAGCTACACTACTGGTCGGGGCCCTGATGCACTTATGGGATGGGCTACTGAAGTCATGGAGGACTTTGAGAGGCTGGGAGGACCAGAGTTTCCTTGGAGTTGAGTCAGAGATCCAGAGATGGAGATGCTGATTGGAGTTGTTGTGATTGTGTAGTATGTACAGTAGTGTGTAGTATGTATCAGTAGACTTTTGAGTTGTACTTATAGACTAGCTATGCTGACTAGCGAGTAGGCTGTTGTATCCTTTTTGCCTTTACTTCCGAAGCGTCTTTACGCTTGTACTACCCAAAACTTTTGATCTATATATACCAGTACCTTTTCTTTTCTAGCATTGTCATTTACTTTATTGTACCTGTTTTACTTTACCTTATTTATTGCACCAGTTATACCCCTGTGATACCATGTACCCTGTTCCTTTAACTGTTTATATTCTATAAAGAAGAATGCAATTTACTTAGTTCAACTGTTACAACTGTTTTCAAAAAGAGATATTTATGTTTTACAAAACTTTTCTTTTATGCAAAGGATTTGATTTAAGCTAAATAAGTTGTTTGATTCTTTACAGAAAAATACCTCCCAGAAGAAATACCCGCACCAACACCTAGAATGAACAAACCAATAACAACAACAACAATAACAACCAAGATAATACAAACCAGAATGCAAACCCAGGACCCATAGACCCAGCAATAGCCCAGATTCTCCAAATCTTAGCCCAACAAACAGTTCACCTGGCACAACAACAACAAAGACAGACCAATCCCCAGGTAACTTTCAAAATTTTTCAGGCAGTAAACCCACCAGAATTCAAGGGTTCCTTAGAACCGATTGAAGCAAATGTTTGGTTAAAGGAAATAGAGAAGGCATTTGCCTTAGTGAAGGTAAAGGAAGAATAAAAAGTTGAGTTTGCAAGCTACTATTTGAAGAATGAGGCCACCTATTGGTGGGAGATGGTGAAGACATTGGAAGGTACGGATGTTATTACTTGGGAGAGGTTTAAGGAATTGTTTTTAGAAAAGTATTTTCCTCAGTTTGTTCAGGATCAGATGGAGCTGAAGTTTTTGGAATTGAAGCAAGGAAATATGTTGGTGGCAGATTATTAAAGTAAGTTCGAAGAGTTGTCAAGGTATGTGCCGTCATATGTGGATACTGACAGGATGAAGGCTAAAAGATTCCAGCAAGGTTTGAAGCCATGGATTAGAGGAAAGGTAACCATTTTTGAATTGGATACCTATGCAGGAGTTGTACAGAAGGCTATGATTACAGATGACAGAGAGTGAGATGTCACAGAAGGAGAAAGAAAGCAAGAAAAGGAAATTTGAGGGAAATGAAGGTCAGTCATAACCAGGGAAGTTTCCAAATTTTAAGAAGGGCAAGTTTCAGCCAGGGAGAAATTCTAATTTCAGGAGATAAAATGCAGGCTACGGAAGCCAGGGCAACCGTCCAGTTAATGCGAATCAGTCAAATCAGTTGAGGTTAACTTTTCCAGATTGTCAGGTATGTAGAAAGAAACATGGAGGAGTTTGTAATATAAATGTAGTTTGTTTCAAGCGTAACCAGAAAGGGCACTATTCGAGGGAGTGCCAAAATCAGCCAGTGAGAGAACCAGCAAACAATGATCAGCTTATCCGGAATCCAGCAGTTAAGGTTCCAGCTATTGGATTTACGTGCTTTAAATGTGGAAAGTCAGGACATATAGCCAGGGATTGCAAGACACCAGCCCCAGTCAGTAATGCATTGAGGATTATGGGATCTACCCCAGCAGTGAATGAGACTCCAAGGGCTAGAGTTTTTGATATGTCTGTGAAGGATGCTATACAGGATACTGATGTCGTGACAGGTACGCTTAATGTGAATTCTTTATGTGCCAAAGTGTTAATAGATTCGGGAGCAACTCGGTCATTTGTTTCACAAGATTTTGTTAGTAAGTTAAATTGTCCAGTTGAGTATTTAAATGAAATAATGACTGTGAAATTAGCAAATCAAGAACACTGTTAATTAAGTTTGTGGGAATTGTGAGATTGAGATTTCTGGTAGTAAGTTTTGTGTAGATTTAATACCATTTAAGCTAGGAGAATTTGACGTTAACTTAGGAATGGACTGGTTATCTAAGCACGATGCCCGGATAGATTGTTAAAATAAAAAGGTAATGGTGAAGACGCCAGACGAAAGGATAGTAACGTTCAAGGGCCAGAAGCAAGTAAAGAAGTTCTTAACGATGATTGAAGCCAAGAAGTTACTACGGCAAGGATGCGAGCATTTCGTGGCATATGTGATTGACAGAAGTCAGGAGTCAGCAAAACTTGAAGATATTCTAGTAGTGAATGAATTTCCAGACGTGTTTCCCGATGAGTTACCAGGACTTCCTCCAGATAGAGAAATTGAGTTTGCAATCGACTTAGCACCTGGAACATAACCGGTATCCAAGGCCCCGTACAGAATGGCGCCCGTTGAGATGAAAGAGCTAGCAAAGCAATTGCAAGACTTGTTAGAGAAAGGAGTAATCAGACCCAGTGTATCCCCGTGGGGTGCACCAGTACTATTTGTTAAAAAGAAGGATGGAAGCATGAGACTGTGCATCGACTATAAGGAGCTCAACAAGCTTATAATCAAGAACAAGTATCCGTTACCCAGAATTGACGATCTGTTTGACCAATTGAAGGGAGCGAAGTACTTCTCCAAGATTGACTTAAGATCGGGATATCATCAACTAAAGATTAAGCCAGAGGATATACCGAAGACAACTTTCAGAACAAGGTATGGACATTACGAATTTTTAATGATGTCTTTTGGAATAACAAATGCCCCGGCAGCGTTTATGGACCTGATGAATAGAATTTTCAAGGAATATTTGGGTAAGTTCGTTATTGTGTTTATAGATGATATTTTGATTTATTCAAAGACGGAAGAGGATCATGCTGAACATTTGAGACCAGCTTTGGAGATTTTAAGGAAAAAGAAGTTATATGCTAAATTCTCAAAGTGTGAGCTTTGGCTACAGGAAGTTCAGTTCTTAGGGCACATAGTCAGTAATGAAGGGATCAAAGTGGACCCAGCAAAGATTGAAGCAATTACAAATTGGGAAAGACCGAGAACACCAATACAGGTAAGAAGTTTCTTGGGATTAGCGGGATATTATCGTCGATTCGTTCAAAAATTTTCAAGGATTGCAACAAAATTGATAAAGCTTACACGCAACAATGAAAAGTTTATATGGAATGACAAATGCGAAGAAAGTTTTCAGGAATTGAAGCGAAGATTAATCATGGCACCTTTTTTGTCACTTCTAGACGATCAAGGTAATTTTGTAATTTATAGGGATGCTTCTCATAAAGGACTAGGATGTGTTCTGATGCAGCATGATAAAGTGATTGCGTATGCGTCAAGGAAATTGAAACCACACGAATAGAAATATACTACTCATGATTTGGAGCTAGCAGCCATAGTTTTCGCTTTGAAGATTTGGAGACATTATCTGTATGGAGAAAAGTGCGAGATTTACACGGATCACAAAAGCTTGAAGTACATATTTACACAAAAGAAGCTTAATATGAAGCAAAGGAGGTAGTTAGAATTGATCAAGGATTACGACTGCACGATTAATTATCATCCCGGTAAAGCGAACGTTGTAGCAGATGCGTTGAGTCGGAAGGAAAAGTTAAATGTGTTATCAGTGCCCAAAGAAATATATAAGGAATTTCAGAAATTGGAATTGGAAATTAGAGTTTGCAAGCCTGGTGAAGCAAAAGTGTATAGTATGACTTTCCATCCAGAGTTGTTAGAGAAGATAAAGAAGTGTCAGGAAGATGTAATGGATCAAGATATAAATCATTTGGTAGGTGAAGAATTGTGTACGCAAAAGGACGATCAAGGTATTCTTAGGTTTTCTTCTAGAATTTGGATTCTATCAGTGACGGAGTTGAAGAATGAAATTTTATAGGAAGCTCATAACTCGAGGTATTCAATCCATCCAGGGAGTACCTAAATGTACAGAGATTTAAAGGAAAATTATTGGTGGCCAGATATGAAGAGGGAAATTGCGGAATGGGTTAGCAGATGTTATACATGTCAGAGAGTTAAAGCAGAACATCAGAGACCAAGTGGATTGCTACAGCCATTGGAGATTCAAGAGTGGAAGTGGGAACATGTTGCCATGGATTTCATAGTTGGATTACCAAGGACAAGGGCTAATCATGATGCCATTTGGGTTATAGTGGATAGACTTACCAAGTCAGCTCATTTTCTGCCTATAAATGAAAGATTTTCGCTCGATAAATTAGTCCATATGTACCTGAAGGAAATTATAGTTCGTCATGGAGTTCCTGTGTCTATCGTATCTGATCGAGATCCAAGATTTAATTCAAGATTTTGGAAAAGTTTTCAAGAATGTTTAGGAACAAGACTGAATATGAGTACGGCTTACCATCCACAGACGGACGGCCAGAGTGAAAGAACGATCCAGACAATTAAAGATATGTTACGTGTTTGTGCTATTGACTTCAAAGGGAGTTGGGACGAGCATTTACCTCTGGTAGAATTTGCTTACAACAACAGTTATCATGCCAGTATTGGGATGCCACCCTATGAAGCCCTTTATGGACGCAAATGCAGATCTCCGGTGTATTGGGATGAAGTAGGAGAACGCAAAATACTTGGACCTGAATTAGTGTAGCAAACAAAGGAAGTTATTGAAGTTATCCAGAAGAGATTGATAGCCGCACAGGACCGTCAAAGGAAATATGCAGATCAGTCAAGGAAAGACATGGAATTCGAAGAAGGGAATTTGGTATTACTGAAAGTAACACCGTGGAAGGGATTAACGAGATTTGGAAAGAAAGGAAAGTTGAGCCCAAGATATGTCGGACCTTTTGAGATTATAAAGCGCGTTGGAAAAGTAGCTTACGAGTTGGTGTTACCTCCGCACATGGAGCACATTCACAATGTTTTTCACGTATCGATGCTTAAGAAGTATAATCCCGACTCCAGACATGTAATAGAATATGAGCCAATAGAGCTTCAGGCAGATTTGTCATTTGTAGAGAGTCCAATAGAGATTCTAGAGGAAAGAGAGAAAGTATTTAGAAATAAAGTGGTAAAGTTAGTAAGAGTATTGTGGAGAAACCCAAAGGTTGAAGAGTCAACCTGGGAGTTAGAGAGTGATATGAAGGAAAAGTACCCTCATTTGTTTTCTTAGAAGATTCTGAGGACAGAATCCTTTTAAGGGGGAAGGATGTAATATCCGGGATATATCGTGTAATTATTTTTGCTAATAGATAATTATTATATGTGTTCAGTATTTATTCTGTGAATTATTTGTTAAGTGTTAAATGTGTTTAGATGTTTGAAAATAATATTAATTGAGTTTTTTAATTTTTATATGTCCAAAATAAAATATCGATAATTCTCATATCTTCCTACTTATTTTTATGATGATTTTTGATTTTATAGGAATTATATGGATTTTATAAAATCTTTTTCCGAGTATTTAAAAACTATTTTATACAAACGGGAACCAACCGACGTCATCCGTTTTTACATTTTTATAACCCGAAACTCTTTCGAGAACTCCTTCCTAAGCTAATTGCAATATTCCGAGCATTTTCCATGTTTCAACTTTTTCGATCCGGCGTACGGTTTGTCCTGCGCGGGTCCCGGTGCAACATTTTCGATACATTATTCATTTTAATAAATCAATAAAACTCGTATTTTCGATAAACGGGATCTTTTTATTAAACTATCACAATTATCACCTCGTAATACGTGTAACCGGGCGCTGAGACCAAGACCGCAGTACAAATTGTACTGATTTGGATAATTATCCCGAAAACCGGTACCGTTTGGATCAGTTTTTATAAATAAACGTACCATTTTATATCCGGAGTGATCCAACGGGATACTAATTTTCCGTAATTATAAATAGCCTTTACCGTATTTTATTCCGTATCAAAAATCATTTGCAGTCAGTAATTATAAAATTTTCCAGAGAAAATACTTATATTCATAAACCTTTCTGAGAATCAAACCAACAATCGGAGGTGTTACCGGAGTCCGTTTGGAAAGCTCGAGTACTCAAAACGAAGGTCTTGAGGTGTACTATCAGATTCTGTGAACCATATACCTGCAAAAATCAAGGTTTATTTTCTGGAAATTTTTTTATTTTCGAATTATTTTTATTAAAAATATGAATTTTTGTTCGTATGATTGTTTGAATGATTTGATGATTGCATGTTGTAGAGCTTGTTTCCCTGATGATTTTCATATGTCATATGTCTGATTTGGAGTTCAATAACCTGTTCAAAATTGAGTTTAATCTTCGAATTTTAAAATTAGGGTTTATAACCGGTATGAATGTTTTCAATTGAAATTTGGGCCTTTTTGATTTAGGGGTTATTAGCTGTTGATTTATAGTGGGTTGTGTTCCTTATGAAATTTGCAATCGATTGATATATAGCTCGTTAACAGAGGATGTCTGAATCGAAGGGAGTTGTGTTTTGAAGTTTTCGATATTTCGCCGGAAACCGCCGATGTTCTTGGCCATTTTCCGGCCAGGACAGAGATGATTGATGTGTTTTGATTGCATGAATAGGTTCCTGGTGTTGTGTAGAGTATATCTGGAGCAGATGGTAAGGTGAGGGTGCCAGAATCGTGTTCTCCGGCCACCCCTGTGTTTACCGGCGACTGGAACTGTAAAATTACAGTTTAGTACCTCAATTATTGGGGACGATGAAGTTCAGTCCCTCAACTTTCCAGAGTTTGCAAATTTAGGATTCCTGTTTTAAAAATATTCAAAAATCATATTTTCTATTTATTTTAATTATGAAAATTCGTTTTTAATTTCTGAAAATTCTAAAAATTATTATTTTAATTCCAAAATTTTTTTTATTCAAAAATAAATCTGAATTAATTAGTTAATTAATTTCAGTTAATTTTTAATTGATTAATTGGTCAATTAATTCAAAAATTAATTGATTAATTGATTTAATTAATTATTAATTGATTTAATTTAATTATTTAATAAGATTTAATTATTTAAAAATGATTTAAAAATTCTGAAAAATAATTTCGAGCTTTATAATATTATTTTAAATTATTTTCAAGGCTCGATAATTATTATAAAATTTTTTTGAAGCCAGATTTGGCCAACCGAACCCTGTTTATTACTCTGAAATAGATCCAATGACCCGTTTTAATTCCGAAAAATGTTTTAAAAATTATTTTAAATACCCGAAAGCCTGTTTATGACCCGAGACTTCTTTATAAATGATATATCATTGATTATTTGACGTGGTATGTGCTATATGTGACTTGTTGGTTAACTGTCAGTCTATATATTCGATGTTTACTTGTTTATAGTATAACTTTCAATCCGTTAATCGGATTTAGGTATAACGAAGGGTAGATAGAAGTACATGTCGAATAGAATCGTATGAGTTAAATATTGATAGATGCTTGTGATATGTGAGCAGAAGAGCGTAGGAAAGGGAAACAGATAGTCGAGGAGTAAGACAGTTGTGATTGAAAGTGAGTGCTGTATAGCAAGCTAGTACCAGGCAAGTGTTCTAAACTTTCTCAAGATATATTGTACTGGATTGATAGTCCTGTTCTATATTGCAAGTGCTTTGAAGCACTGAACCCTAAACCCTGATTCCAGTTATTGATATTGAGCCGTAAACTTTATTCGTTCTAAACCATTGATTATTGTATACCCAAATACGAACCACAGATATACGATACTACTCCATAAATACATACAAACTAAATACCAAACACTGAACCGAATTACTTATATACTCAAACCATTGTACCTTATGATTTGAAAGACTAATTCCTGGTAACCCTGAAACATTGATTCCTTTTTTATTCAATTTTTTCATTACCTAACATCCAAGCTTTAAAAATGCCATACTAATCCTTATGCAGATTGAAACCATTTCATTATTGATCGTCCAATGTTGTTAATGATTCTGTTTATTGCTTATTACTGTTTATTCTGTTATAATGTTAGAATTGGATTGTTTTTATAAAATTATGGACCGGATTCATGGTCAGACCATATAATAGTCAAGTTAGGTCAATGTGTGCCTTGGATCCAGTAGTTAGAGTAGTGTTGTGTGCTTTGCCCGGGGTTAGTGCGTGACTGATCAGCAGCCTAACCTTGGTTTTTAAAATGAAAATATAATATCCAATTCTAAACCATAATTCATTGTTCACTCGATATCATAACCCTTTTTATTTAATGATCATTATTCTCAGTTTTGTCATTGTGACTTGCTGAGCTAGTTAACTCATTTGTGCGATGTTGTTTATGTTCTTTTCCAATTAAGAAGGAACCAGTTGGTAACGAAGATCCCCAGTCCAGCGAGAGAGCTAGGGGTTTGGGTTGATCGAGTTAAGCTAGTAGGCTTCTTTTGGGATAATATGAGTTTGTAAAAGTTTATAATAATATATAATACTCAGTTCTGAGTTTGGATAGTTGGGTTTTGAACGGTTTGTAATATAAGTGCGTGTTTGGCTTGTGTGCATACTTTAACCTATTGCGGTCCGTGGTAGTTGGTAAGTAGGGTCACTGCATATTATTATTATCTTTATTATTGTTATAAGCAGGTTATAAATAAGGTGTGTGTGTGGACCCCAAACTTCTAACCCGGGTTTGGAGGGCGCCACAGTGCAAGTAGAAACTTCAAGTTTGAGTCCTCTAAATCATATTCCTTGTCTACAAGAGATAAGTCATTCAAAAACTTTTGAAATCTATCATAGATCTCAGTTAATGACTCATTTTCTCTTGAGTCAAAGTGCTCATATTATTGAGTAAGTACTGATCTCATGTTCTTCTTGATAGCAGTGGTACCTTGACACTTTACTTCTAAAGCATCCCTAATTTCCTTTGTTGTTTTATATTCAATTACCCTATTGGACATAACACTATCAAGACTGCTATGCAAGATATGTCTGACTTTTTGATAAGTGAAATTTATATCCACTTAGAACGCTTCGTAAAGGTTCGAATTAGTGATTTGTACTCAAGTTATTTGTATTTTTGATGTGTTTTTGTAGTGTTTTGCATTTCAGGGTATATTTGGAAGAAGGAATAGATTTTACATTATTTCTATGCTAAAAGGGTGTTAAGATGGAGCCTTGGGAGTTAGCATGAAAGAAACCAGCAATTGAAGTCAAGGAAACAAGAAAAAATAGAATTTCTAGATGGTCAGGGTGACCGCGCTAGTCTTGGGAGCGGTTGCGCCCATTTATCAGAAACTCAGGGCAGCCGCGCTGGATTTGAGGGCGGCCGCACTATATCAAATTTCAAGAATCCTGATTATATTATAAGATTAACTTGTTGGACTCCTGATCTGTTGGGATGGTATTTAAAGACTTTTAAAAGACATTTTTCAGATAGAAGAGCAAGAAGATTGCAGCAAGAAGACCTAATAGCACAATACAACGAAGGAGAAGAAGATCTTGTTTTTTACTTATGATTCTTTGCTTAAGTTGTAATCTTGGATGCTTATTTTCTTTGTTGTTTAAACCTAATACTCTTGTTAACGTACTTTGTTATTATTATTCAGTTATTTCAGACCTAGTTTATCTTAGTTATTTACCATGCTTTCATTGGAACCCATGGTGATGATGAACTCGGTTATGAACTAATCGTTATCGTGGGGTTCTAACGGATTTACTTATGGATTTCTATAATTAATTTGTTTCAATATCTTGGTGTGTGGTGATTGATTGATATCCTGGTATTGGTTGTGCTTATTCGTCTTATGTGTGTAGCTAACAAATAAGATAGTGTGTTAATCTCTATTGAAGCGAAAGTGAATATAGAGGTTTGGAACTTGCCATGCTAGAATAGGTTCATGTATAATTGTTATGCATGATTCGTAGGTAATTTTAACCATCTTACTTGCCCTATGTAATCACGATAAATAACTTGTTCATTAAACCTTTATGTTGTCAAATTCTATAGACATATTGGGTCTCAACATAAGTGGTGTCTATTCATCTTCTATCTCTTTTTTGGATGTCTGATAGTAGGGTATTCATACAAGGAAAGTTGGCATTTACTAGTTCCGTGTTATCTGATTATTTGTCATCACCATTGCATGCTAAGGTTAAGAACAATGACTTTTAATGAAGTATTTAATGAAGTTAAAATCCCATGTTTGTCTCGTATAGTTAATTCAATCACTTTTATTCTTAGTTAATTGCATGTTAGTTTAATCTTAGTTATAAACATCTCAACTTATTATTGTCTTAGAATTGAGCGATAGCCATACCATTGTTGCATAGGTGCATAATCTTAAGTTAACTAAAAAGAGTCTCTGTGGGTACGAATCTGATTTATATCTTATACTACTTGTGAATGCTTATATTTGCGTGTAATTTATAGCGTGTTTTCGCCCTAACAAGTTTTTAGTGCCGCTTCCGGGGACTCGGTGTTAAATTTAGTTGATGTGCTTTTCATCAGTGGTCATTAAAGTTCACTGACTCAGATTTTTTTCCTTCACGATTTATTTTATTTGAGTTTTGGGTACTCTAGAGAGCGCATATGCGAACGCGTTTTCAATCTCGTAAGAAAACAATAGGCTAAGCTGAAGAAGAGGAAAAAGTTGAAGAATTTTTTTTTGTTGCAATGGGAGAACCAGCAGCAAATCTGAAAGCTTTGATGGATTATTCTCAACCAAAGATCATGGACATTCAATCGAGCATTGTCAGGCCAGCCATTGCGGCTAATACCTTCGAGATCAAGCCTGACATGATCCAGATGGTACAGAACTCAGTTCAGTTTGGGGTGCTCCAACAGAAGATCCTAACATGCATATTAGGGACTTCATTGAGATCTGTGACACTTTCAAGTTCAACAATGTCTCTTAAGATGCTGTGCAATTGAGACTTTTCCCTTTCTCTCTAAGGGATAAGGCTATGGGCTGGTTACACTCTCTACCAACTGGTTCGATTACTACTTGGGAAGATCTTGCTCAAAAGTTTCTCAATAAATTCTTCCCTATGGAAAAGATAGCTGCAATCAGAAATACTATTTCATAATTTGCACAGCAATCAGGTGAATCTCTATGTGAAGCTTGGGAGCGCTATAGGGAGATGCTTAGGAAGTGTCCTCGTCATGGAATGCCCGACTGGATGGTGATAAATTGCTTCTATAATGGGTTGGGAGCACAGTCAAGACATATGCTCGATGCAGCATTAGGTGGAGCGCTATGGGCTAAAATTTATGAGGAAGATTATAAGCTGATCGAGTTGATGGCTGTGAATGAATATCAGTACCCAGCCCAGAGAATGCCACAGGGCAAGGTAACAGGAGTTCTTGAGGTGGATACAGTTACGGCTATCACTACTCAGCTAAAGGCGATAGCTATGAAAATCGATTCTCTGGCCAACTATGGAATAAATCAGATAGCCAGTGTTTGTGAGTTATGTGCAGGTGCGCATGGGATGGAGCATTGTGTTATATCCTGTGAATCAGCTCAGTTTGTGAGCAACTTTCAGAGGCTACAGAAGCCAGTTCCTTCCATGTACCATCCTAACAATCATAATCATCCTAACTTCAGCTGGATCAACAATCAGAATGCAATACAACAGCCATACCAGCAGTTTGGAAACAAGCAATTCAATCCTCCTGGTTTCCAGCAACAATTTGCACCAAGACATCAGTTTCAGCCACAAGGGATGCAACAACAATCTCATGGAGGTCCAGGTCCATCTGTTTATGAAAAATCTGAATTGGAGGAGTTGAGGCTTATGTGCAAAAGCCAAGCGGTTTCAATCAAGATTCTGGAGAACCAAATAGGGAAAATTGACAATGCACTGTTGAGTCGATCTCAAGGAACTCTTCCTAGTGATACAGAAGCTAATCCAGGCAAGAGGGAAGTCAAAGAACAGATTAATGCAATCACCTTGAGGTCTGGAAAGGTCGCAAACCCTCAAAATCATCAAGACAAAGATTCTGAAAAATATTTCCAAAATGCAGGTGCGCCCGCGCCCATATCAAGCGCGTCCACGCCTTTGCCAATTTCAGAAAGTGAAAAAATTGTTGATTCGGTTATGAAAAAGGATGGCGAAACGGAAATGAAGAAAAATTCTGCTAAAATCACTTCTCCTGAGCAGAATACATTGGAGAAACAAGGCTATCCGCCTCCCTCATTTCCTAAAAGGCTTCAAAAGTATAAGTTTGATAAGCAATTTGCCAAGTTTTTGGAGGTTTTCAAGAAGCTGCATATCAACATACCTTTTGTTGAAGCTCTAGAACAGATGCTGAGCTACGCTAAGTTCATGAAGGGTATTCTATCTCGGAAGCTAAAGCTTGAGAAGTTGGAAATCGTTGCTCTAACGGAGGAGTGCAGTGTTGTGCTATAATAGAAGTTGCCTCTGAAGCTTAAAGATCCTGGCACTTTCACTATTTCTTGCACTATTGGAAACTTGTCATTTGACAAATGCTTGTGTGATTTGGGAGCTAGTATCAATCTGATGCCCTTATCTGTCTTCAAGAAACTTGGTTTTCCTGAGCCAAAACCGATAAACATGTCCTTACAGTTGGCCGATCGGACCATCACTTATCCACGAGGTATAGTGGAGGATGTCTAGGTCAAGGTGGAAAAACTCATCTTCCCTGCTGATTTTGTAATTCTGGACTTTGAAGAAGATAAGAAGATCATATCATCTTGGGAAGACCATTCTTGGCTACAGGCCGAACTATGATCAATGTGCAAAAAGATAGCTTACGATGAAGGTTCAAGATCAGAAGTCACTTTTAATGTATTCAAGGTAATAAAGTTACCCACGAATAAAGAGAGTGCTTTAAAGTAGAGCGGGTCGACTCTATCGTGAATTCAAAGCTTGAGAAATTACCAAAGTTAGATACCTTAGAGAGATCCTTAATAGGGGAATCAGTTATTGACGATGATGAAGGAGCAGAGCAACTGCAGGTTTTGAATGCACCTTCGTGGAAGAGGAAGTTGGATATGCCATTCGATTCTCTTGGGTTAGCAGAGCTGAAAATTTCTCAGGAGCGTCTCGAGTCGTCTATTGAAGAAGCTCCCACACTTGGGCTCGAACCGCTGCCAGAACATTTGAGTAATGCATTTTAAGGTGCACCCCCTAACAAGGGGTTGGATTATATCTATGATATTTTAAAGGGTGATTGGCCGGTTCCTCCAGTGCTTATAGAGGGTCCCTCTCGTGCACCACAGATAGTTGATAGGTTTGGTCTTGGTGATGTGTAGTATAGAAGGTTGATTCGGCGTATAGAGGCCATGCATGACATCCACCGATGTTCTGCTGAAGATTTGACACACGCTCTCGGTACTATTTTCCGAGACACTGGTGTCGAGGTTGATTGGCCATCTAATCCTCCACCTGAAGAGGGTGATCCTCCCGCTGACTAGGTATGCCTTGTATCCATATTATTGCCTTCAATGAGGACATTGAAAATTTTAAGTTTGGGGGTGATAATGTAAGGATTAGTTTGTGTGTGTCCATATAGATTCATATAGATTCATGTTGCATGTTTAGTTGTATTTCATTCATATTTTTGCATGATTGTTCATATAGAAAATATTTGTTTATGTTATTATGTAAGTTCATTTATTTGCATGTGCATGCATATAACATGATCCCTTAGGTTGAGTTTTTCTAATTGATTGGTTGATGTTGATTTGAGTGTAATTATATCGAATATAGGGTTGTTTAAGTCTTAATGAATTGATTTACATGCCAGAAAAAAAATTCACAAATTTTTATAGGATTGCTTTTGATCTAGATCATGATTATACTTGTTTATTTGTTGAGATTTAATCACTGGTTTAAATTTAGAATTTTTAGTATTTTCTGAATGACAAAAGAATATTGAATTTTTAAAACAGGAGAAAAGCAGGATTTCATTGCTAGTTGTGAATAAGTCTAGGCGTCAAATGGCTAGTAGCTGGCTCATATTTTTAGGAGTAGTCTAGGGTTGAATGAGATGGAGCGAAGCGCACTCATTCAAATCATTGAAAAAAAGAAGAAAAAAAAAAGAAAAAAAGAAAAAAAGAAAAAAAAGTATGTGTTTATGCATAATTGATCAAGAGTGAGCTCTTTAATACTCGAGTTATTAAGTTCTAGGGTACTTTGTGCCTAGTGACCTAAGGCTTTTATAGTCTGGGATCCGCTGACCTAACGCTCGCTACATGGGTATTATTGTATAAATCTTTTGGGACCTCATTCATTGCACGGTCAAATAAGCATCATTGTTGTGTATTCAATAATAGCGTGAATCCTTGTATAACTCTAGTAGGAAGGAGGTGTTGTGAGTCATTATGTGTTTAAGGTCTATTCTGTTTATAAACTTGTGATTGTTTTGATGATAGATAAGTTATGGACATTGATCTATTATATCTGTTAAGCATCCACACACGCACGTTTCTGGTTTGTGAGTTGGTTTGTGGGGTTTATTCGAACTCTGTTTAGAGTCATTGCATTCTTAGAGGCATTCATATGTTGGTTGGTTAAGGTTATTCTAAGGGGATCGATTGCATTATCATTTAGTTGCATTCACGTAGTTGTATTCATGAATTAGGATGTTTTGTTGTTCTTTGAGTCTGTTTATGCTTGAGAAAAAGCATCGATTCAAGTTTGGGGGTGTGATAGGTGGAATTTATATCCACTTAGAACGCTTTGTAAAGGCTCGAATTGGTGATTTGTACTAAAGTTATTTGTGTTTTTTATGTGTTTTTGTAGTATTTTGCATTTCAGGGTATATTTGGAAGAAGGAATGGATTTTACATTATTTTTATGCTAAAAGGATGTTAGGATGGAGCCTCGGGAGTTAGCACGAAAGAAACCAGAAATTGAAGTCAAGGAAATAAAAAAATTAGAATTTCCAAAAGGCCAGGGCGGCCGCGCTAGTTTTGGGAGCGGCCGCGCCCATTTGTCAGAAACTCGGGGCGGCCGCGCTATATCGAATTTCAGGAATCCTGATTCTATTATAATATTGATTTACTAGACTCCTGATCTGTTGGGATGGTACTTAAAGACTTTTAAATAAAATCAGATAGAAGAGCAAGGACATACCAGCAAGAAGATCTAATAGCACAATACAACGAAGGAGAAGAAGATCTTGTTTTTTACTTATGATTCTTTGCTTAAGTTGTAATCTTGGATGCTTGTTTTCTTTGTTGTTTAAACCTAATACTCTTGTTAACGTACTTTGTTATTATTATTCAGTTATTTCAAACCTAGTTTATCTTAGTTATTTACCATGCTTTCATTGGTACCCATGGTGGCGATGAGTTCGGTTATGAACTAATCGTTATCGTGGGGTTCTAACGGATTTACTTATGAATTTCTATAGTTAATTTGATTCAATATCTTGGTGTGTGGTGATTGATTGATATCCTAGTATTGGTTGTGCTTATTTGTCTTATGTGTGTAGCTAACATATAAGATAGCGTGTTAATCTCTATTGAAGCGAAAGTGAATATAGAGTTTTAAAACTTGCCATGCTAGCATAGGTTCATGTATAATTGTTATGCATGATTTGTAGGTAATTTTAACCATTTACTTCCCCTATGTAATCATGATAAATAACTTGTTCATTAAACCTTTATGTTGTCAAATTCTATAGACATATAGGGTCTCAACATAAGTGGTGTCTATTCAGCTTCTATCTCTTTTGTGGATGTATGATAGTAGGGTATTCGTACAACGAAAATTGGCATTTACTAGTTTCGTGTTATCTGATTAGTTGTCATCTTCATTGCATGCTAAAGTTAAGAATAATGACTTTGAATGAAGTATTTAATGAAGTTAGAATCCCATGTTTGTCTCATATAGTTAATTCAATCACTTTTATTCTTAGTTAATTGCATGTTAGTTTAGTCTTAGTTATAAATATCTCAACTTGTTATTATCTTAGCATTGAGCGATAGCCATACCATTGTTGCAAGGTGCATAATCTTAAGTTAACTAAAAAGAGTCTCTATCGGTACGAATCTGATTTATATCTTATATTACTTGCGAACGTATATACTTGCGTGTAATTTTAGTACAAGTTTTCGCCCTAACACTTTTGCATCCTTCATAATAGATGAAAGATCTTCATGAGTATAGTCTTTCTTGTCCTTATCAACCATCTTTTCTGCTTCTCCTGCAACAACAATAGCTACCTTCATTGGTCTATGAGGACCGTCATAAATCATGCTCAGGTATTCAGAATCTATTGCTTCCAAGCACATGGCCATCCTAACTTTCCAGATTGGATATTCATGTATCTTCAGGATTGGAACCTTGATGGATTCATACCTACTCATATTACTGCTAATCTGTGAAGTGGTTGGGGTGGTGGTGGATTTCGTGGTGCTTTTTTGTCTGTCATTAGAGATTGATTTTCAGATCTTAAATTGTTTGTATATCAATAACAAGCTCTTACAATTGTTAGGTCCGTAATCAACTGTAGAGGGGGGTGAATACAGTTTATGCAAACAATTTAACAAAGCATTAACAAAATCAACAATTTTGATATTAACAGATTAAAATTGATTACAAAAGTACTCTCTCAAAGGATGAATAATTATCTTTGGGAGCTGCTAGGTTATGCGAATGATATATCAATGTACGCAATACATAAAGTATAAACCTAATATGTGCTTATATAGTGCACAGTTACACAATCAATAAGGAATCCTAATCTATTACAATAAGGAAACCTAATCCATATCCATGTATGATTGCTTCTGAGATAAAGTCCTTCACCGCCTTGAATTTATGCTTTCCTTTTCCTTCTTGAATATCTACTGATGTGACTAAATCCTGATGACATTAGTTGTTGATCATCAAGTACTGATAGACAAGTACCGATGATGTCACCTTTAGTAAATCTTGATATTAAATCCTGATAATTTATCTCCTGATATCATCAATTATATCTAACAGTATCTTTTAAGATTGTATCAGACCAGTTGAGAAAGTGTGTTTTGATGCTTGTATATTTACTTTTATCTATATATATTTTATCTTTTGTACAGTAATTCCTGTCTTATTTTATCAATTTTATGTTTATTTTATTTTCTTTCTTAATCTATTTAATGTTAATTTTCTTGTATATTACCCATGTTCACCCAGTTAATATATCGTATAATCTAGTTTGTTTTTTTCAGATGGTTGTTCATATTATTGTTATTTAAATCCAGATTATTGTTCATTTGAACATCTTGTAGTAGTGGCCCATTTCTTTTCTTTTCTCTATTTGGTTATCATTCTTTGAGATTTTGAGCAGGATGATATAGAAATTATGCAGCATGTATTAAAAATGTTGGTAAATTTATAATATGGATAAAAGAATTTTATGCATGAAATTTTTATTAGTCATGTTAATAAATTACTACATATCTACAACCATGCTTAGCAGGTTATTAAAAATTTCTTATTTTGCTTTCAGAACAATGGGTCCGAAGAAGAATAGTAAGTCAGGAGAAGGTCGTACTGAAAGTCATACAGATTCAGCGGTTGTCCAGATGTTGGTATTGATACAGCAATAAGTGATGCATCTTACGCAGCAATAACAACAGCGGCAACAACCAGCAGCTCCACATGCGGTAACTTTTAAAAATTTCCAAGCCGTTAATCCACTGGAGTTTAAAGTAACTATTGACCCCATGGAAGCCAATGCATGGCTTAAAGAGATTGAGATGGCCTTCGACTTAGTCGGAGCAGGGATTGAGCAGAAGACCAAATTTTCCAATTACTTTATGATGGGTGAGGCAAACTATTGGTAGGAATCTAAACGAGCGTTGCAAAGAGATGAGTTTGTGATTTGGGAGAGGTTTATAGAGTTATTTTTTGGAGAAGTATTTTCTGAGGCATAAGAAAAATTAGATGGAGATCAAGTTTTTGGGTTTAACACAAGATAATCTGAGTGTCGCTGATTATGAGGTCAAGTTTATGGAATTGGCATGGTTTGTTCCGGATCAAGTTGAATCAGATGAAAAGAGAGCAAAAAAGGTTTCAACAAGGATTAAAATCTTGGATTCATACTAGAGTGGCTATGTTTGAGTTGACTTCCTATGTCACGGTTGTTCAAAAGGCTATGGTTATTGAAAGCAGAAGTGACACGTCTCAAAGAGAAAGGGATGGAAATAAAAGGAAAATTGAAACCTCAGAAGGCGGACATCGGCAAGGTAATTTTCAAAGTTGTTTCAACAGAAGGCCAGAGTTTCAGTAGAACTGGAGTTTGGGATTTAGAAGACCACCAGTTGGGAATGGAGGTCTGAATAATCAATTTAGAAATCAGAAGCAGCAGAGGTTCAATTCTTCTCCAGCACCATATTGCAGGATCTGTGCCGAAAAGCATATTGGGAAATGCAATAACAATGTGAGGTGTTTAAAGTGTGGCAGGAGGGGACACCTTGTTAGTGTGCGTCAAAGTCTGACTCCAATTCAGAAATCAGGAACTGTTTGTTTTAAGTGTGGGAAGCCAGGGCATATCTCCAGAAATTTCCCAACACATGGTGTGATGGGTAACATACCAATGATTACGGGTGCTCTATCTTAGGATATGCCAAAGATCAAAGGAGTGCCAGCTCAACCCAAAGCCAGAACATTCAATATGTCTATAAAAGATGTTGTTCAGAGCTCTGTTGTGGTTGCAGGTACGCTTCCAGTAAACTCTGTAGATGCTAAAGTTTTGATTGATTCTGGAGCTACAAGATTGTTTATTTCTAAATATTTTGTTAATAAATTGCATTGTGAAGTAGAATTGTTAGAAAAAATGTTGATGATAGAATTAGCTAATAAGAACCAAGTTCTCGTGGATCAAGTGTGTCTGAGGTGTGATATTGAGATAGGAGGACATCATTTTTATGCCAACTTAATATCTTTTAAGTTGGGAGAATTTGATGTTATCCTAGGAACGGATTGGTTGTCAGAAAATAATGCTCAGATCGATTGTAAAAATAGAAAAGTGAAACTTCAAACGTTGGATAAAAAGAAGGTGTTATTTTGAGGAAATAAACAAGAAAAAAAGTTTTTAAAGATTGCTCAAGTGAAGAAGTTATTGCATCAAAATTGTGAAGCATACTTGGCCAATGTGATAGACACTAGCAAGGAGGTTCCAGCACAAGAAGTTATTCCAGTAGTTAATGAGTTTCCAGATATCTTTCCAGATGATCTTCCAGGAATACCTCCCGATAGAGAGATTGAGTTTGCTATTGATTTGGCACCAGGGATAGAAACAGTTTCCAAAGCTCCGTATCGTATGGCCCTAGTTGAGATGAAAGAATTAGCAATTCAGTTGCAAGATCTTTTGGAAAAAGGAATTATAAGACCAAATGTATCCCCGTGGGGCGCACCAGTGTTATCTGTCAAAAAGAAAGATGGAAGTATGTGACTGTGTATTGACTACCGAGAATTGAATAAGCTGATCATTAAGAATAAGTATCTGTTACCAAGGATTGATGGTTTATTTGATCAATTGAAAGGTGCTGTATGGTTTTCAAGATTGACTTAAGATCTGGATATTATCAACTGAATATCAAGTCAGAAGATATTCCAAAGACAACATTGAGAACTAGATATGGACACTATGAATTCTTATTGACGGCATTTGGAGTAAGAAATGCACCAGCGACTTTTATGGATTTGATGAATCGAGTATTCAAGAAGTATTTGGACAAATTTGTGATTGTATTCAGAGATGACATTTTGGTCTACTCAAAGATATAAGAAGAGCATGTTGAACATCTAAGGATAGATTTGGAGATACTGCGATAGAAGAAATTGTACACAAAGTTTTCAAAGTGTGAGTTTTGGTTACAAGAAGTACAATTTATTGGGCACGTTATTAGTAATGAAGGAGTAAAAGTAGATCCGTCAAAGATTGAAGTTATAATCAACTAGGAAAGACCAAAAACACCAATAAAAGTAAGAAGCATTATGGGATTGGCAGGTAACTACAGAAGATTTGTGCAAGATTTTGTGAGAATAGCTACACCAGTAAAAAAGCTCACCAGAAAGAATCAGATATTTGAATGGACTGAGAAGTGTGAGGAGAGCTTCCAGGAATTAAATAAAAGATTAGTATCAGCACTAGTATTAGTCTTACCTGATGATCAAGGATATTTTGTTTACTACAGTGACGTGTCGCACAAAGGTTTGGGATGTGTTTTGATGCAACATAACAAGGCGATAGCCTATGCTTGAAGGTAATTGAAAATACATGAATAGAAGTATCCAACCCATGATCTTGAATTGGCAGCTATATTATTTGCACTGAAGATATGGAGGCATTATCTTATGGAGAGAAGTGTGAAATCTACACGGACCATAAGAGTTTGAAGTATATCTTTACCCAATAGGAGCTCTCGATGAGACGATCATTTTTATACCAGAAGTATCCTATAAGGTTGATTAATTCTTAAAGTTGATTGTTCTTCGTATTCATCGGATTTCATTTTTGAATTCTGTTAATTGTTAATTGATTTTGATGTTAGATAATGATTTTTGAGGGTCTTTAGAGTCGATTCATGTATCTCTTTGTATTGTTTGATTTCTAAATTGATTAAGTCGAGTTTTTATTTTTTTTTCATTTTTATATTTCGATTTTTTGATTATTCATGACATGGTATCTTAGGGAAAAATTTTAGGTTCGATTAGCTTTAATTTGATACCTGAAACATTTAATTTGGTTAAGAAATCAGTGAAATAGAAGTTTGGTCGGATTGTTCTTGAATTCGCCAGTTTTTGGTTAATTTTGGCTGGGAATTGATTTCTTGAGATTGAATGATGATAGTGATGGTTTAAGTGTGTTCCTAGGGTTACAAGGATTGTGTTAAGAGCAAGAACGAATCCAAACGGTGTTGTTTTAGCTGTAATCAGAAGATGTCGGAAATATTTTCGGTGACCGGAATCGGTGCTATGTTCTGGCTTTTCCAGAATCCGGCGACCGTTTTCTTGGTCCTCCGGTCACCGTCCCCCTTCACTACCGCCCTTCAATCCTCCAAAACCTAACCCAAATCCTGAAAACTATTATTGCAATTTTTTATTTTAAAAATAAATTCAAATTCATATTTAAATTCTAAAAATTTATTTTTAATTCAAAAATAATTTGGTTAATTATTTTTAAATAAATAACTGAATTAATTTTAATTCAGAAAATTATTATCTTTTATTATTTCTGAAAACAAAAATTTGATTTAATTTTTTATAATTTATTTTTATTAATTAATTATGGTTTAATTAATTAATTAATTTAATCAATTAATTTTATTTATAAATAGTTAAATAAAATATAATTATTTATAATTAAGCCAAATAATTTCTAAAAATTATTTTTAATTTGAAAAAATTATATAAAGATATTTAATAATCAATTAATATAATTATTAATTGATTTATTTTTATTTTATTCATAATAAATATATTGTCCATATGTTTAATACGAAACGAACGCGTCTAGACTCGTAAAAATATTCCGCTTCAATTAAAAATACTTTTAAGACATAATTCCTTTTGTATCGAAAGATTGTTTGTTTTGCGAGTCGTTCTAAGTCAAATAATCATCGAAAATTCATATTTTTGACCAGATTTGAGTTTTAAAAACACCAAGACCTATCTTCAGACGATCTGATTTATGTGTTATATGAGTAACATGATTACGTGCTAGGTGACATGCATGTTATCTGTTTACAGCTTTCAATGCCATGTTTAAATAAATGATCGGGTAGACGCTGAGACGTATAGACGTCGTTCGAGTTTTGCCTGGTTTATTAAATAAGTGCATTTGATTTTAGAATCAAGGCCAAAATGGAAATCAGGTTGTAGTCGGTTTTGATTATCAGGAAAGTACCCCTGTCCTATTCTAAATTCATAATAGATGAATGTTTACATACTTAGAATGGATATGGTTGTTATACATATTCTTATGATACCGTATTTACGAATACTCATGGATTTATTGAGTTCGAATTATTCTAGTAATTTTTCTACTAGAGTATTATATCTTATTTTGATAGATCATAAATAACTATTCTATCCAGATATACTCTATATAGTGGAACTTGATTGTCATATTTAGTGAATAACTACTTATTCTAGTTATCTCGCCATTAGTTATTACGGTTACTCCGGACCATGTGAAATGGAGAGTTGGTTATTTGAGGATATCGATTGATTCGATTCCTTTATGAAAATTTTTTTTGATTGGATAAATGCATACCGGTGTTGGCCGATATGTTGCCTTTTTACTTATGTACATACCGGTGTTGGCCGATATGTGGCATTTATTGAAGTACTCATGGTTTTGGACATGTTTCTATGAATCATGATCCAGTGCTAACACACGAACTGATCAGATGTGATAGTATGTTCGTTGGTGAAGGATTTTAATCTAAAATTTATCATTTACTGCTTAAGCTTATATTAGCTTTGATTATTGTTCAGATAGTATTGTTTATCTCTTGCTCTTCATATATCAGCATAATATTGTTGTTATCATTTCAAGAAAATATATTATATTGTTTGCTGAGCATTACATAGCTCATACTTGTTTTATTTTGCTGATCTTTCAGTGCGAGCGAGCGATGCCTCATATGTTACATACCGCCAGGAAGAGGGTGCCATCTGAGCAGCCTCAGATTTGTAGCTTTCAACTTCTACAACAGGTAGAAATCATAACATGATGTAGTATGTACATTAGTTTGTAAGATATTAATAAAAGTGAACTGGTATGTGAAACTTATCTAGATTTTTTGAGGATTAGTATAACTTTCTGTAGGGGTTATCCAAATCAGATTTCTAGTTGTAATAACTCATTATTTGTTATAGTATATATGTCATATCAGAACTTGTGCTCGATCCTTATGCATGCAGGGGTCATATTTATTATTTCATTTTAATGTGTATATCATTTTATTATTTAGCATTTAGTGACTCCCAAATCTAGACCCCGGATTTGGAAGGCATCACATAAGAATTCAGTTATGACAGAATTCTGTGAAAAGGCTGACATTCATAATGAGTTTTCTACACCAAGAACTCCTCGAAAAAATGGAATTATTGAAAAGAAAAATAGAACTCTCATTGAAGCTGCAAGGATAATGCTTGAAGAATCAAAATTACCCACCTACTTCTGGGCTGAAGTCATTAACACTACATATTATACTCATGATATCTTTTTGATAAATTTAGCTTATGGTATGACACCCTATCAAATTTATAAAGGGAAGAAACCAACCTTGAGTTTTCTGTATGTGTTTGGTTGTAAATGTTTTGTTCTGAGAAATCGAGGGGAAAATATTGGCAAGTATGAAGCCAAGGCGGATGAAGGAATTTTTGTTAGGTATTGCAGCCGGAAAGGCCTACAGAGTCTATAATATGAGAATCAACATTGTTATGGAATCAGTTCATGTGGATTTTGATGATAACGAAATTCAAAGATTGATAAACCAAGACTATAATGATGCACTGGTATTCGATGATGAATTGGATGACTGCAAGATGAAGCCGATGATGTTCCTAGAAGAATCAACACAAAGTTTGCTAATCCAAATGATATGGAAACAACATTTGGTCAATAAAATGGAGCAGTCATTGATCAACCTAATAGGATAGTCATTGATCAAAATGAGGCATCCATTGATGCTCAAAATGATCCATCAGTTGATAGAGATCCTAGAACTTCATCAACTGCTAATGAAGCCTCAAATAAGTTGAGAAAATGAATAATACGTAGCATATGAATACGAGTCACCATAAATAAGAACAGGATCTAACGAACCGGTTTATGTTTATGGTTATAGATTTCCGAGCGGACCCTAGAGCATCCTCCACCTCGAAATACCCAGGAAAGTTTACGAACCCAACTCCATATACAGTTGTGTTGTGAAAAGATTTTTTATTATCTTTTGCATAAATGTCATGCTTGCCATGATAGTAAGTAGTTGAGCTTTCGCATATATATAGCGATGTTGTACGATATGTATATGCCGTAGAATGTTTAACGCCGCCATGAGCGTGATGTATAATTATAAGACCGAGAGTCGGTCGGAGTTTTAAAATAAAAACCCGTGGATCATTTCGGTGATGTTTTGGACGATTAAAGTCCATAGTTATTTTATTCCAAGGGACTTGATGTCCACTTGCAAAACATTAAATACCTCGAACTTTATTAAAACGATTTCCAACGATCGTATTCCCTCAACTATATTTAATTACTCGAATAATGAATATTATTTCATTTATTCATTTAATATAGGACAATTATTCTCAAATGATTATTTATTTCAAACTCAATTATTTATTAAAGATTACTTTAATTATCTAAACATAAATTATTGAGGAATATTATTTCAAATATTCTTTTAAAATATAATTATTCGAGGTTTATTTATTTAATAATTATTATTTAATTATTAATTATTTATTAAATTATTTATATGATTTAAAAATCATAAAAAATGATTTAAAATACTTTCTGAAGTCCAGAAAATTATTCAAATAATTCCAGGTCGTCGATGAATATTATCTCGACATATTTTAAATATTTTGAATATAGTTTCAAAAGAAACCCCCTCATTTATTTATCTGTTGACAATGGTCAACTCACATTCTTAGTACTTCCTCCGAAAATTCTCGGAAGTACATATATATATACATATGAGACGAGTTGTACCAATCAACAAGCAAAATGCTTGGGGAACTTCGATATAGTTCGATGATTCCAAGTATGTGATAGGATTTCCTAAAGGACAAAGGAGGGGTAGGAGCCAAGTACTTCGTGTATTGGGTAGACTTCCGGTACCGTAGGAGATGGTACTATATGTACCTAAGGACATGCGAAGTGTGTGTACCCGAAATGAGGACACATAGCCCGTATGCGGCAAGGGTGATAACCGGAATACGAAGGTGTTGTCCTTCTACTAGTAGAAAAGGTTACTAATTGTCTATAGTATGACTGATTATCGTATGCGGTAGCTCCAAGTGAATGTCTTATTCTTCCAATTATAATTATGATGCAATCCCGTAACCCAAGTCTAGGTGCGGGGTTTACCATTAAGGTATTCGCAGGATAATAAATACACTAAAGAATTGTTATCAAAAGAAGGTGTGTATCACCAAGGAAAACTATTTTTGAATAAAACACATTTATCATATATGGCATTATACTTGAGTTTCTCATACAGTCATTTCATACTGTACATTATTATGTTGGGCATTATAGCTCACACTTGTTTTCTTCAATTGACACAACCCAATAGTTAATCAAGATTCCTCTCATGAAACTCACAGCCAGGAAATGGGTAGGAAATGGCCAGCTGTTCCGTAGGATGTTTTGAGTTGTACCTCAGGTAGATCGAATAAGCTGGATTTGTTTTCAGTTGTTTTTAGTCCGGCTTATTTACAAGTATGACTTATGTCAGATAATAAATAAGAAATGAATATTTGGCCGACGGACTAACCTTACTTAAAGGTTATTTCTGCGGGAAAACTTAATTACTTTTGGGTTGTAATAATTATCACTTTGTGGATTGATTTACTCTAGTAATGAATGGTTCGTTTCCAAGATAATAACCTATAAGTGTGTGTGTGTGTGTGATAAGTGTGGGGCCGTAAAGGTGTGAGTATTTATATATTATGATACGAGATAAGTGTTATATAGCATTCAAGATGGTATGGCCTCCTAGATCCCTAACCCCGGATTTTGGGGTGCCACAGAAATGGTATCAGAGCTTTAGGTTATCAAATCTTGGAAACGATAGGATATAAAATACGTAGACATAAGAATAATAATAATCAATTAGAGCTCAAGTCGAGTTCTCCATCGGGCTACATGGGTAGTCTTGATAGTTTTACCCTCAAGGGAATTTCGACTCTAAGTGAGTAACACCTTGCCTATTGTGTCAGGTACAAGTGGAGCCTATGGGGGAGGTTGACCCTATTAATGATATTATGGCCCCTGAGCGTGATCCTACTCCCGAGCCGAAGGACCCACCCATTGATGACTCAGATGATGACCCTATTGAGAATCCCCCGGAGGAGGAGACTATTTTTCCTACCCCCATAGCTGGTGATATTGAGATGCCTCAGGGCGATGGCGTAGACTGGACAGACATAGAGATGTACCCTCTCCCGGCCGTTCACCCTCCTACACCTCACCCAGGGATGCTGAGCCCTTTGCCCTACACTGATGAGGACGAGGATGATGAGATGGATGCACAGACCTACGAGGTTCATGACATATCCTCCAGTGACCCAGACTCACTTTTACCACCCCCAGCGACGCATGACTGGATAGTGGATCAGCTTAACGCTGAGATCACCGTGGTATCTGCCCGCATTATGGAGCTACGACAGGCGTTGACCGCAGAGAGAGCCATCAGGCTAGGATACCCAGGGGACTTTAGAGCTGCTTCCTCGGCCATAGCTCACAGGGAGATTGATGGGATTGAGTTCCGTACCCGAGTATAGATGCGGATGATAGTGATGAGAGGATACATTCCAGTAGTTGATGCAGAATTGATGTTGGCAGGAGTGATGAGTAGGGTTCGAGACCTCATGCGCAGTGACAGTAACTGAGAGACGAGTGACTACTTATGGACCTTGTAAAGGGATGGGTGACTTGTGACCAATTTTTTTAGGATGATTGGTAGTAGATAGCATTCCTAGCCCTTCAGGGTACCCGGTGTATGTATTTATATTTCAGTATTCAGGACCAAGTAGTTGGTATATTATATTCAGAATCATGTATGAATTTGGAAGGTTATTTTGTCCCCAAGATATAATCTGGGAGACCCTATTGTATATATCTAGCAGTTATTAAGAAATTAATGTCCATATTTACTGCACTTTATAAAGACATGCTAGATAATAAATGACATGCTTACCTACGAATAAATTAATCTGAATGTAAAAGTTTTTTGTAACTATATTGATATATTTTTATTATCAGAACGATGTCACCCCGTAGAAGAGGAACCAGGGCACGGCCTACAGAATCTGTTAACCAACAACGAAATGGACCTGACCACATAGTGAATAAGGAAAGTGAAGAAGACCTAGACTTTAATGAGTATGATGAGGAAGAATATGTAGAAGAAGAGGCTGAGGATACCCATCAGGGAGGGAACTCCATGAATGAGTTTATGGAACTTTTGAGAGAAAATATGAACCAACAGCCCATTCCACCACAACCGCATATTGTCCAACAAAATGCGGCCACTGCCTTCAGGGCATTCAAATCCCTCAAACCCCCAGAGTTTCTAGGATCTGCCGACTCGTTGAGGCACGGTCCTGGCTCAAGGAAATAGAAAAGTCCTTCGAAATACTAGGTGTGGAAGAACGGCACAAGACCATTTTCGCCTCTTACATGCTGAAAGGGGAGGCTAACTACTAGTGGGAGTCCAAATGAAACCTCAAGACTGATGATGTGATTCCATGGGATAGGTTTACCCGATTGTTCTTAGACAAGTATTTCCCTAGGTTTATGGAGACTCGGATGGAGATTAAGTTTCTTGAGCTGAAATAAGATAAAATGATTGTGGCGGAGTATGGGGCCAAGTTTACTGAGTTATCACGATTTGTGCCTGAGTTTGTGAATACCGAGGAGAAGAAAGCGTGAAGGTTTCAGCTTGGTCTGAAATAGTGGATCCAGAACCGAGTGGCAGTACTAGAGCTGACAGATTATGCCACCTTGGTGCAGAAAGCCTCGATTGTTGAAGCTGGTAGTGAACAAAGTTTGAAGGAAAATGTTAGATATATTTGTGATGTCATGTCTAATATGATTTGTGTTTAGTTTTCAGATTTTAACTAATAGGACAAATCAGGACTTAACTGGAAATTATACTTATACTGAAGTCAGGACTTAAGATATCAGAACTTAAGTTGTCAGAACTTAAGTTATCAGGAGATAATATCAGGACTTAAGGAGACGTTCAGATAAGGAAGACGGCTGATTGAAAGGAAAGAAGATCAAGACAAATATAAGAAGAGATATGAATGGAGAAGAATTCTATGAAGAATAGAAAACTTGGAAGAAAAGATAACTAGTTGATATATATTAGGAAGCAGAATTATATTCGATATCAATTAGAAGAATATCTTGTAACTGTGTAGTATATAAACACAGACATAGGGTTTACACTATATGTGTTATCTTAATCGAGATTATTATTCATTGTAACCCTAGCAGTTCTCATGATAATTTGTTCATCACTGAGAGAGAACAGTTCTTTGTAACAGATTTTATTATGTTGAATAAAATCGGTGTTCTGTTACTTGAGTTCTTATATTTGATTTGATTATAGTAAACACTGTATTCAACCCCCTTCTACAGTGTGTGTGACCTAACAAGTGGTATCAGAGCAATCTGTTAACATACATACAGTAAAGATCTAAAAACAATCATGTCTGAAGAAGCACAAACTCCAACCAAGCCCACCAAACCTGAAGAAACTCCAAAGACTCAAATCCATAATCGATATGAGACTATTAGGGTTCCCATACTGAAACCTTCTGAGTATCCCATATGGAAGGTGAGGATGTCTATGTTTCTGGAAGCTACAGATCCAGAATACCTTGACAGAATTAATGAAGGACCACATAAGCCAACCAAGCTCTCTGTTGTAGTTGCAGATCAGCCAGCACAGATTGTACCAAAGGAGATAAGTGAATATACAGCTGAAGATATCTCATTTATTGCAAAGGATGCAAAGGTAAGACATTTGTTGCATAGTGCCATTGATAATGTCATGTCAAACAGGGTAATTAACTGCAAGACTACAAAGGAGATATGGGATGCCTTGGAGACAAGATGTTAGGAAACTGATTCAATTAAGAATAATAGGAGGACTATACTCACTCAAGAGTATGAGCACTTTGACTCAAAACCTGATGAGTCGTCAACTGGTTTATATGACAGATTTGTCAAACTCTTGAATGATCTGTCACTGGTGGATAAGGAATATGATCTTGAAGATACTAATCTTAAATTCCTTTTAGCTCTTCCTGAAAGTTGAGATTTGAAGGCAACTACTATAAGAGACAACTATGCTCTTGATGAGATAACTCTTGATGAAATTTATGGTATGCTCAAAACTCATGAACTTGAGATGGATCAAAGAAGCAAGAGGCATGGGAGAAAATCAAGAACAGTTGCTCTTAAGGCTGAGGAGGAATCCCCTAAAGTGGCTGTCTCAAAGAAAGGCAAATGAAAGGCTCTCATCACAAAGTCTGATACTGAGTCATCAAGTCCTGATAGTGATGAGGATTCAGAAACTGAAAGTCTATCTGAGATGGACCCTGATGAAGAGATGATGAAGCTGTGTGCTCTTATGGTGAAAGGAATCACAAAGATTGCATACAGGAAATTCAGAAAGGGAAAGAAAATTTCCAGGAAAGGTGCAAGTTCTGATAAGAAGGGTTTCAGAAAATCTGAAGGCAAGGGAGGAAAGTCTGACAGAGGAGATTACTCAAATGTCAAATGCTACAACTGTGGTGAAAAAGGCCACATATCTCCTGATTGCAAGAAAGTGAAGAGTGACAAAGGCAAGGCACTTATCACAAAGAAGAAAAGATGGACAGACATTTCAGATTCTGAAAGTGACGTGAACTATGCTTTGATGGCAAATGCTGATAGCAGTTCTGAAGCTGCAGAGTTGAAAGTTCCTCAAACAACTTATGCTTTTCATACTGATGATATTAATGAGTTGAGAAGATATCTTAAAACCATGTTCATTAGTTATAGAGATCAAACTTTAACATGTGAAAGATTAACTTCTGAAAATCTTGCTTATAAAAAGAGGAATGATTATTTAGAAAAAGAGTTAGTTATGTTCCATCAAACTCGGAAAGATAGAGATGATGTTTTCTATGTTAGAGATGAAGTGCTTAAAATGAATGAATCTCTAAAAACTGAGTTAGAAAAGGAAAGAGAGATTATCAGGACTTGGACTAACTCTGGTAGAACAACTCAGAATTTGTTAAGTAGTGGAAATTGGAAAGAGGGCTTAGGCTATGGAGATGATAAGAATAATAAAGGAACTGTAGAAATTGAGCCTATAGTTGTTAAACAAAAGTCAAAGGTAAATCATGTTAAGTTTGTAGCTGTAAATTCTGATACTGATAAATCAGAAGTTAAAGAGAAATTAACTTCTGACAAACCAAAACAGGATAAGCCAAATGAAGTTAACATAGGCTTAATAACAAAGAAGCAGCTTAAGTATAAGCTGAAAGATGTTAAGAATGTATCACCTAGGAAAAATAGGAATGGAAAGGAAGGTGTGAATAAAAGCAATGATTATAAGCCTGTTCCTAATGCTCCTAGAAAGAATTGTTATAACTGTGGAAATTCTAACCATCTGGCTTCTTTTTGCAGGAAGAATAAAAACATAAACTCCTTACCTTCAAAATCAGGAGTTAAGAGTCAGTATGTAAGATACAGGCCACAAAATCCTTGTTTTCATTGTGGTAGTTTATGGCATTCCATATATACTTGTAAGGAATATCATAGTTTGTACTATGATTATTATCAAATAAAACCTTCTTTAAAGAAAGTTAGCATTATTCCTTCTAGTTTAAGTTCTGATGCAAAGTCTGATACTATAAATTCTGATAAGAAAAATGTTAACATAAACTCCGATGTTAAATCCGCTGCAAATGTTAACAAACTTAAAAAGGCCAAAGGATCCAAGCAAGTCTGGGTCCTTAAAACTAATCATTAGTGGTCTTTGTGATTGCAGGGCAACAGGAAAAATATCCTAGTTTTGGACAGTGGGTGTTCAGGACATATAACTGGAAATAAAGCCCTGCTATCAGACTTTGTGGAGAAAGTTGGCCCAGGTGTTTCTTATGGAGCTGGCAACATGGGAAAAACTCTGGGATATGGCAATATCAATCTTGGGAATGTCATCATTGAAAAAGTAGCTCTAGTCTCAAGATTTAAACACAATATGTTAAGTGTCAATCAAATCTGTGACAGAGGTTATCATGTGAATTTTTTTGAAGAACACTGTAAAGTTGTAAGCAAATCTACAGGCAAAGTTGTTCTAAAGGGATACAAGCATGGTAACATTTATGAAGCCAAGCTTTCAACAAGTTCTGATGGTTCTGCAATCTGTCTGTTAAGTAGAGCATCAATTGAAGAAAGCTGGGATTGGCACAAGAAACTCTCTCATTTAAATTTCAGCAATATAAATGAACTAGTCAAGAAATATCTTGTGAGAGGACTGCCAAAATCAGTATTTGCTCCTGATGGTCTTTGTGATTCATGTTAAAAGGCAAAACAAAGAAAATCTTCATTCAAGAGCAAGACTGAATATTCAATTCTTAAGCCTTATCACCTTCTACATGTTGATCTATTTGGTCTAGTGAATGTCATGTCTATTGCAAAGAAGAAATATGTTATGGTCATAGTGGATGAGTTCACCAGATACACATGTGTGTATTTCTTGCACACAAAAAGTGAAACTACATCTATCTTGATTGATCATGTCAAACAACTGGATAAATTAGTTAAAGACTCTGTGAAAATCATAAGAAGTGATAATGGCACTGAGTTCAAGAATTTGATTATGGAAGAGTTCTGCAAAGACCATGGAATCAAGCAGGAATTTTCTGCTCTTGGAACTCCACAGCAAAATGGAGTTGTTGAAAGAAAGAATAGAACTCTTATTGAAGTTGCACGAACTATGCTTGATGAAGCAAAGTTACCAACCTACTTTTGGGCTGAAGCTGTGCAGACTGCTTATTTTACTCAGAATGCAACACTTATCAACAAGCATGGAAAGACACCATATGAGATGGTGAAGAAAAAGAAGCCAAATCTGAAGTACTTTCATGTATTTGGATGCAAGTGTTTTGTTCTTAAGACTCATCCTGAACAGCTATCCAAATTTGATCTAAAAGCTGATGAAGGAATTTTTGTTGGATATCCACTTTCCACAAAAGCCTTCAGAGTCTACAATTTAAGAACAAGGGTTGTCATGGAATCTATCAATGTCTCTTTTGATGATAAGAAGATTACTGGACTTGAAGATTTCAATGATCATGATCAGCTGAGATTTGAGAATGAAGTTTTAAATTCTGATTCTCTAAATCTTGACAGTCTAAATCCTGATACTGCAAATTCTGATGGATTAAACTCTGATGTCATTGAAACTATGGTGATTATGCCAAAGGAAAATGCACATGTGCAGGGGGAGCATATTGAAGATCCAACCACATCTCAAGAAGCATCAGAACCTAGAACAGGCTCTTTAAGTTCTAATTCGTCAAGTTCTGATGGGGCAAGTTCTGATGGGGCAAATTTTGATAATTCTGGAAACTCAAATTCTGATTCATCAAGTTCTGATGGGCCAAATTCTGATAATTCTAGAAACTCAAATTCTGAAGAATCCAACTCAGAGAGCATAATTTCAGGGGGAGCATTAGAAAATGTTGATGGAAACAACATGGATCATGGGGGAGCATCCAGTTCTAGAGATAACCTTCCATCTGCAAGGAAGTGGACTAAAGCACATACACCTGACTTGATTATTGGAGATCCTGAAGCAGGTATTAGAACTAGAACAGCAACATCAAATGAATGTCTTTATCATTCTTTTCTTTCTCAGACTGAACCAAAGAAAGTGGAAGAAGCTCTCCAAGATGCTGATTGGGTGCAAGCAATGTAGGAAGAGTTAAATGAATTTGAAAGAAATAAAGTCTGGACCCTAGTTCCAAGACCAAAGAACAGATCTGTTGTTGGTACAAAATGGGTGTTCAGAAAAAAAACTGATAGTTATGGCATAATTACAAGGAATAAAGCAAAGCTGGTTGCAAAAGGATACTCTCAAAATGAGGGAATTGATTATGATGAAACATTTGCACCAGTTGCTAGATTGGAAGCCATAAGGATATTTTTGGCTTATGTTGCTCATAAAAAGTTTACAGTCTTTCAAATGGATGTAAAAAGTGCTTTTCTTAATGGAGAACTAGAAGAAGAAGTATATGTTGAACAACTTCCAGGTTTTGTAGATTCAAAATTTCCTCATCATGTCTACAGACTTGATAAAGCACTTTATGGCCTTAAGCAAGCTCCAAGAGTATGGTATGAGACATTAGCTCAGTTTCTTCTGGAAAGTGGATTTAACAGAGAGACTATTGGCAAAACATTGTTTTATCTCAACCATGGAAAGGACTTACTTTTGGTCCAGATATATGTTGATGATATCATTTTTGGTTCTATAAATGACAGACTTTGTAAAAGGTTTGCCAAGCTAATGCAGTCAAGATATCAAATGAGTATGATGGGAGAACTTAGTTATTTTCTGGGCCTTCAAGTCAAGCAGAATGAAGAAGGAACTTTTATTATTCAATCTAAGTACACCAGAAATTTGTTGAAGAAATTTGGAATGTAAGACTGTTCAAGTGCATCAACTCCTATGGCCACTGCAACAAAATTGGATAAGGATATCGGTACATCAGTAGATATTACTGATTACAGAGGTATGATTGGATCACTACTCTATCTAACTGCAAGTAGACCTGATATCATGTATGCTACCTGTCTTTGTGCAAGATTTCAAGCAGATCCAAGAGAACCTCACTTAACAGTTGTAAAAAGAATTTTCAAGTACCTTAAGGGTACAGCTGATCTAGGATTGTGGTATCCTAGGGAATCAGACTTTAAGCTAATAGGTTACTCAGATGCAGATTTTGCAGGATGCAAAATTGACAGGAAAAGCATAAGTGGAAGCTGCCAATTTCTTGGAGGCAGATTGGTTTCTTAGTTTAGCAAGAAACAGAAGTCAATTTCCATATCAACTACAGAAGCAGAATACATTGCTGTAGGAAGCTGTTATGCACAGATTCTTTGGATAAAGAATCAGTTACTGGATTATGGGTTAACATATTCCAAAATCCCTATCTACTGTGATAATCAAAGTGTTATTGCTATGACAGGTAATCCAGTTCAACACTCAATAAGAAAGCACATTGGCATAAAGTACCACTTCATAAGGGAACATGTGGATGAAGGTACAGTGGAATTGCATTTTGTTCTAACAGATCAACAACTAGCAGATATCTTCACAAAACCATTGTGTGAAGCTACTTTTACAAGATTGGTAAATGAACTTGGAATGGTTTCAGGTTCTTTCTCTAAATTTGCTTAGTTTATGTTCTAATACATCAGACTTTATGATCAGTATTTACAGATATTACTATCTAAGTGCTTAATTTGAAATTTTCTAAGTGCTGATTGTTGTCTGATGTGAAATTCTAAACTCTGATAGTGATATGAATGTTTCTGTGACTATTCAATCCAAGGATAACTGTGCTAGGTGCTGACCTAGTAGTCTTTAAAATACTAATAATCCCATGTTTGAAGTAATTGTTTATGTGGATATCTTTTAACACAGGCAAATTTTGATATTGAGTTTGGTTAAAGTTTACTTTCTGTATCTTATTACTAAGTCAAAAACTAGAATAGTGCTTCTTATCTGTTAAGTTCTGATGTTAGTAAATCTGATGGATGTACTAAGTGCTGATAAGCCTCACTTATCAAAAGAAAAAGAAAAGAAAATAAATAAATATCAGGTACTCCTTTGAGATCTAGAGTAAAAATATGGAAGGGAAGACCCAAGTGCATTGCTGGTATTAAGTAATATGCATTAGAAAAGCAAAATAAAATTTTCTTGGTGACCTTTCACATTCTCTGATTACTGAAGAAATACTCTGATAACAACATAAATTCTAATAAGCAGTCTTGACTCACTTACACTGAGAAGCCACTGTAAAAAGGAATTTCAAAAGATGCATAAAATGAGCATAAAACAGTTGAGGTGGACTCATGCATGAACTCATTCTATAGTAGACTTCAGAATAATGACAGATTTTGAGCAAAGTTCTTAGTTATGCCTTATTTCTAAGATGTACTGAAGTGAATCATACTTTACTCTTTATCTTATATTTAGCTTATTGCACACACATACACTCCATATGAATAATGATAATCACTGTGGTGATAAATGTTGTTTCAGATGAACAATTTAAGTGTCAGTTGCAAAAATTCTGAGGACAAGTTCTGATAGAAGTTCTGATGATTAAGTTCTGATTAAACCATATCAGTATTTGTGTGAAGAATTACAGAGATAAACATTCACTTTTCGAGTTAAGGAGCCATATTCTGATGACTTTTAAATTTTGATAATAATCAAGTTCTGATGCTGACTTGCAGTATTTATTTACTTGATTTATTTTTGGTCATTACTTGAACGGTAATATTTTTACAGAATATCGATTTATGTGATATAAAGCGGTAATAATCATTTGTTTAGTGGGAACAGTTTTTTTAAAAAAACTGAACTTACAATGTAATCATTACTTATTTACCGTGCCCATTAAATTTTGCCTTAATTGCTGCATGGCTGACAGATGTAAAGGTCTGTTCCACTTCTCAATAACTGCTGTCACGTGGGTTGTCTCAGTAAAAGAGATAAAAGATTTTCAATTCTTTTATTCACATATCTATTCTATTCACTCTCTCTCTTTTTCTTATTTTCTCACATTTTCTGACGTTTTTCTATACAGACATTTCATCAAACACCTTTCAGGCAAACTAATTTCTCACTTATTTCTGATGGCGCCCAAGGATTTAATTATTGATAAAGCCAGGTTTGTACCAAATAACTGTGCTGCAATCATGAACAAGGCTGACACTCCATCAGATCTGCACTTTGTGCAAGATTTATTAGCCAATAGTGAGATTGGGTATGCTTTGACCCAACCCCAATCTATTTCAAGTAAACAAGTGCTGACATTTTGGCGAACTGGGCTATTTGATGATGGTGGTTCTACTGGTACTCCAAGCATTGTTTTCACATCAGGAGATGTCGAGCATGTGGTTACTCCTGGAGCAGTTCGTAAAGCTCTCCACTAACCTGAAGGTTGTACATTCTCAACAGTGGAGGATCCTGTTTTACAGCAGCTTATGGCCAGTCTGGGCTATGAGAAAAGTTTGGGAAAGCTGGGTCAACTGAAAAGATCAAGTATCAGAAAGGAATGGAGCTTTTTCTTTGATTGTATCACAAAGGCATTCGCCAATAAATGCCCCAACTTTGATGTTATTCCCATCATGAGTCAGCAAATCGGGTATGCCCTTATTCATCAAACTCATTTTGATTTTGCAAGTGCTGTGCTAGGTTTCATAGGGGATAGGATGACAGAGGGTAGGAATGTAGTATACTTTGCTAGATTTTGTCAGCTTATATATACTTTTTGTTGTGCTGATAAACCCCAACTAGACAGTGATTTAATTCCACCCTTTAAGCTTGCAAAAAGGGCTTTTAATGATTTGTTAAATGCTGACAATAAGAAACAAGTGTTGAGACCCTTACAGATTCCTCAATCAGTAAAACAGATCTTGGTAATGTTGATCCACAAGCATATACATCTGTCTATCCTGATGTCCAACCCACCAAGTCATCAAAACCAACCCAATCTTCATCCGCACCTATCACAACTACACAAACATCTCAAACTTCTCAACCTCAACCAACTCAACCCACCATCAGGACATATTACAAACCAACACGGTCAACTTAACCTCAACCTTCAGCACATCCAGTGAAGCCTTCGTCTTCAAAACCCAAGAGGACTAAGATAGTACCTCAGTCTCAACAGAAGAGAAGGAGAATTGTTCTGAGAAATGAGTCAGATAATGAAGAACAGGTTCTTATATCAGAACCTATTGTTGAGGAAGCTGAGAAGATCTCTTCTCAGAAAGATACTAAAACTGGGAGGTCTAGGCTCCTCAAAAGGCTTAGAAAGCTAAATTTTGATGATGAAGCTCCCAAAGTCTCACCTTCATCAAAGAGACTTAAAAAGCAAAGAGCCGGGAGGGCTGTAAGTGAATCATCACATTTTGAAGAAATCCTGGAAGCAGCAGCTAAGGAAGGGGGTCAGAAATCCCTGATCCTAACAGAACCTATAGTAATTGAATTACTTCCCACAACTGAATCAGACTTTACTCAAGCTCAAAAGTCTCCTATTCAAGAACGAGAGGATATTTCAGAGCAAGTGCCTACACCTCCTGTGTCTCCTATAATTAATCCAGTACATGCTGAAGACCCAGGTACAAGTGCTGAAATAGACATACATAACTTGGTTGTGCCTGAGGTTCTGTACTTGGAAGCTCCACCAACTCAACTCACTCCACCAACAACACCAATTTTGGATGCTGATTTCAATGCAGATATTCCAAAAACACCAGTTCTGAATCTAGATGATGAAGATCAAATTGGAGGTGGGCATCAAAATTTGGATGTTGATCAAAACTTAGTTGCAGATCAGAATTTAGAGGATGATGTTGAAACCTCTATAGCCTCACATACTGTTATTCTATCAGAGGATGCTGATACTGCAGGCTCTGTAAGTTCTGATGCTGACAATGCTGAAATTACTGGTAAAGCTGCTACAAATGTAGATGATGATGAAGCTGGTCCATCTGGACATGCACCTCAACAAGCTCCATGCAAAGCTGATCTAATCAAGAAGTTTGTTAGAGAAGATGCACCAGTACCTTGGAGTGAAACTCCTAGAGGAAAGGAGTGGACTAAGGAGTGGAACAAAGTTACTTTTGTTCCTACTGAAAAAATTCTTGCTGAGCACCTGGCCAAAGCTGATGAAATGCTGATAAATGATGATTTCAAGGCACAGCTTAGAGTTACTGCATTGAGTACAAGGCGCCTGCAAGGTCAACACTCAATAACTCATGACAAGGTGAACAAAATTCAAGAATCACTGATCCAGCAAGATATGAATGTAAAATTGGAAAAGAACAGATTTTTTAAGCCAGCCTTTGATAGAATTGGGTATATTGAAAAGACTCAAGAGAAGCAACAAGCTCAGATTGATGAAATTTAAAAAAATCAAGCTTCTCAGTAAACTCAACTCAATAAGATCCAATCCTCAGTGGACTTGCTTGTCTCTCTTCTTCTGCCTGTTGATGCCAAAAAGGGGGAGAAAGTAATTAAGTCCAAATGCAAATCTAGTCAAGTACTGAAGGGTAAGGATGATGGAAATGATGACCAGGGAAACTCTGGAACGGGTAGAGGTCATGGTCAAGGCAAAGGTTTTTCATCAAGCAAAGCTGGAACTACAAGTCAAAGAACAAGTTCTGATACTGGGAGAAGAATAAGTTCTGATACTGGTAAAAGGATAAGTTCTAGTGAACATCTGGAACTTGATGAAGAGATTTCCAAAAGGCTATTTCTAAAAGACAATCCAGGCATGGATATTGAAAGTCTGAAGGAAGAAGAAGCCAGACTTAAAGCAGAAAATGTCAGGTCAAAATCTAAAGCTCAAGTCATGGAAAAGAAACCACCTAAGCCTAAGGGCATTGTGATAAAAGAAAAGTCAATTTCTGAGGCAACCAAGGCCAAATCACAAGTGGAGGTAGATCCAAGATCCAAGGGCAAATCAAAAATTAATGAACCTATAAAGGTATATATGCCAATCATGGATTTGGAGACAAAATCTGATGATGATGCTAGTCTGATTTTGAAGAAAAAGGATATTCAAACAACCTCTGACAGAGCTCATGTTGTTCAAGATCAGGACTTAGTAAAATCTGATATTACAGTGAAGCAAGCAACCTCTGACATAGCTCAAATTGGCTTGATATCAGAAGATAAAGAAAAGGAAACCACTGACATTGCTCATGTTAAACCTTCAAAGATACTACTACCAGGATTCACAAAAGCTCAATAGACTCTGTAACGACTGGGAACTTTACGTTTATATTATATCATGATTATAATAAAATATGTGAATTAATGTGTCATTTATGTGTGATTATCTGATAAACCCTAACTGTTACGTGATACGTGTATTCCATGTCATTTCTGTATTTTAAGGTATTTTTCAGATATTTAATTATGCATTTATAGGTTTTATTTCAAACATTTTATGACCCCAAACGATGATTTTAAAGCCAATATTTCAAATAAAATAATGGGCCTTATTTTTCATCAAATGGCTTTTACAATCGCCTTGTTCTGAACATCTAGATAATTTATAAATTTTCTCGTTTTACGAAAAATGATTTTTCCGGGCCCCATTGGGTGTCAAAAACCCCACAAAAATCATATTTTTATTTTTATAAAATTATAGGACTTTCATTTATATTATTTCTTTGCATTTTTGCATTATTCACAATTTTTGAGAATTTTTGGCATATATATTGCATATATAAAATATTTATAAATTAAATTTTAATACTCAAAAAATTATAAAAATTAGGGCCCAATATTTTTATTTAATGTATAATTAGCCCCTTAATTTTAATTAGGAGTATTATTTTTACTACTATAAATAGCCTAATTTTTATTTAATTAATTATAATTAATCATTAAAATCTGCAAAATTACCAAAAATTCTCTGAAATCGGGTCGGGAAGAACAGGTTCGGGTCGAAGAATCAAGTCGTGATTTCTCACTGATTACAGCATCAAATCGTGTGATTCAAGTACTCAAATCGAAGGTTTTGATCCGTTCTTTCTGATTCTTGCATCAATTTCACGTTTTATTGCATCGTGTTTGATTTTTGATTTCTAGGGTTTATGTTCGAATTAGGGCTTTTTGATTCTGGGGTTATTGTGATGTTTTGATGATTGATATAGCTTTGTTAGATGATTTACAGTCGATTCATGGTGTTTAATTGAACAAACGATGCTTGGATAATGATTCACGATTTCTAGGGTTTAGGTCGAATTTTCAAAACACAACTCGATGATTTCTGTGAATATTTGGTTCTTGTAATGTTAGGGCTTTGATTGTATATGTTCTTAGCTTCATTTTGCACTATATAACGTTTGATTTTATGTACGATTCTGCAAATTCGATTTTTGGCCGAAGTTTATGTCGATTTTGCCGGAGAAGTTGATTCAGGAGTTATTCTGTGATGTTTTGGCCGTGGTTGGATTGTTGTGTTGATTTGCAATGAAAAACACTCAAAAACAGCACCAAACGGTGTTGATTTGGGGCTGATCGGAGCTTGGCCGGACTCCGGGAACTCACCGGAATCTGGAAAAATTCCGGCGTGTTCTTGGTGACCCGGAATCCAACCCGGTTGACCCGTTTCCAGAACCCGGTTTTGATCCACCATGTCAGATGTCTGTTTTCTGACATATGTTTCTGGAAATTATTTTTTTTACTTTTTATTTTTATTAATTTTAAAAAATCAGTTTTATTTATTTTGTAAATTGATTAATTAATTATTTAATTAATTAATTTATATTATAAATAATTCTGAATTATTTTCTAAAAATCAGATTGAATTATTTTCTTAATTATTTATTATTTATTTATTACTTATTAATTATTTAAAAGTGATTAATTATTTTGATAATTAATCAAATAATTTTCAGTAAATCATAATAAATTCATTTTAATTTCAAAAATTATAGAAAAAATATTTTAATTCTGATTTTCTTAAATAATGATTTAAAAATTATTTTTGAGTTTTAAAAATTAGTAATAATTATTTATAATGATGAATAAATAGAATTATCAGTATTTAATTAATAATAATTCAACCGTTAGTCCGTTTTGCGTGAAACGAAAGCTTGTTAACTCAGAAAAATGAATCCTTTTCATTAAAAATAATATCAAAGCTTAGTTTTTTTTTGGAGTTAATTGATTTTGTGATTTGTTTGATTATCAGTCAAGTTACGTGCCGAGACGAGTCCGAAAA